>NW_026285372.1:0-1162 GCF_023373465.1 Oncorhynchus keta | reverse complement strand
TTTGCTACAGTTTTTAGCAAGGTTGCACCATTGAAATACAGAAATAAACACTTTTCCTAAAACAAGCTCTAAATCATGTTTGATGCACTCTGGATGTATTTTTCTTTTTGCTGTACTGTTTTACTCAGGATGATATGAACAATGTGGACAGTTTTTAGCAAGGTTGCACCATTGAAATACAGAAATAAACACTTTTCCAAAAACAAGCTCTAAATCATGTTTGATGCACTCTGGATGTATTTTTCTTTTTGCTGTACTGTTTTACTCAGGATGATATGAACACTGTGGACAGTTTTTAGCAAGGTTGCACCATTGAAATACAGAAATTCTTTTTGCTGTACAGTTTTTAGCAGAGTTGCACCATTGAAATACAGAAATAAACAATTTTCCAAAACAAGCTCTAAATCATGTTTGGTGCACTCTGGATGTATTTTCTTTTGCTGTATTGTTTTACTCAGGATGATATGAACAATGTGGACAGTTTTTAGCAAGGTTGCACCATTGAAATGCAGAAATAAACACTTTTCAAAAAAACAAGCTCTAAATCATGTTTGATGCACTCTGGATGTATTTTTCTTTTTGCTGTACACTGTTATGAACAATGTGGACAGTTTTTAGCAAGGTTGCACCATTGAAATACAGAAATAAACACTTTTCCAAAACAAGCTCTAAATCATGTTTGATGCACTCTGGATGTATTTTTCTTTTTGCTGTACAGTTTTTAGCAAGGTTGCCCCATTGAAATACAGAAAAAACACTTTTCAAAAACAAGCTCTAAATTCACTCTGGATGTATTTTTCTTTTGCTGTACAGTTTTTAGCAAGGTTGCCCCATTGAAATACAGAAAAAAACAATTTTCCAAAAACAAGCTCTAAATCATGTTTGATGCACTCTGGATGTATTTTTCTTTTTGCTGTACTGTTTTACTCGGGATGATATGAACAATGTGGACAGTTTTTAGCAAGGTTGCACCATTGAAAATACAGAAATAGACACTTTTCCAAAAACAAGCTCTAAATCATGTTTTGATGCATCTGGATTGTTTTTCTTTTGCTGTACAGTTTTTAGCAAGGTTGCCATTGAAATACAAAATAAACACTTTCCAAAAACAAGCTCTTAAATCATGTTTGATGCACTCTGGATGTATTTTTCTTTTGCTGTA
>NW_026285371.1:0-8553 GCF_023373465.1 Oncorhynchus keta | reverse complement strand
AGTGAGACACTCTGTAGGGAGACATGCCGCAGTGAGACACTCTGAGGAGACACTCTGTAGGGAGACATGTCACAGTGAGACACTCTGTAGGGAGACCGTCGCAGGGAGACTCTGTAGGGAGACACTCACGTGAGACACTCTGTAGGGAGACATGTCACAGTGAGACACTCTGTAGGGAGACATGTCACAGTGAAGAGACACTCTGTAGGGAGACATGTCACAGTGAGACACTCTGTAGGGAGACACTCTGTAGGGAGACACTCTGTAGGGAGACATGTCACAGTGAGACACGTCTGTAGGGAGACACTCTGTAGGGAGACATGTCACAGTGAGACACTCTGTGGGAGACACTCTGTAGGGAGACATGTCACAGTGAGACGCTCTGTAGGGAGACACGTCTGTAGTGAGACACTCTGTAGGGAGACACTGTCACTAGTGAGACACTCTGTAGGAGACACTCTGTAGGAGACATGTCACAGTGAGACACTCTGTAGGGAGACGTGAGACATGTGAGACACTCTAGTGAGACACTCTGTAGGGAGACATGTCACAGTGAGACACTCTGTAGGGAGACACTCTGTAGGGAGACATGCCAGTGAGACACTCAGTGAGACACTCTGTAGGGAGACATGTCACAGTGAGACACTCTGTAGGGAGACATGTCACAGTGAGACACTCTGTAGGGAGACACTCTGTAGGGAGACATGTCACAGTGAGACACTCTGTAGGGAGACACTCTGTGCTCACAGTGAGACACTCTGTAGGGAGACTTATGTCACAGTGAGACACTCTGTAGGGAGACACTCTGTAGGGAGACATCTGCTAGAGACATGTCACAGTGAGACACTCTGTAGGGAGACATGTCACAGTGAGACACTCTGTAGGGAGACATGTCACAGTGAAGAGACACTCTGTAGGGAGACATGTCACAGTGAGACACTCTGTAGGGAGACATGTCACAGTGAGACACTCTGTAGAGAGACATGTCACAGTGAGACACTCTGTAGGGAGACACTCTGTAGGGAGACATGTCACAGTGAGACACTCTGTAGGGAGACACTCTTGTAGGGAGACATGTCACAGTGAGACACTCTGTAGGGAGAGCATGTCACAGTGAGACACTCTGTAGGAGACATGTCACAGTGAGACACTCTGTAGGGAGACACTCTGTAGGAGACATGTCACAGTGAGACACTCTGTAGGGGAGACACTCTGTAGGGAGACATGTCACAGTGAGACACTCTGTAGGAGACATGTCACAGTGAGACACTCTGTAGGGAGACATGTCGCCAGTGAGACACTCTGTAGGAGACATGTCACAGTGAGACACTCTGTAGGAGACATGCCTCTGTAGGGAGACATGTCACAGTGAGACACTCTGTAGGGAGACACTCTGTAGGAGACATGTCACAGTGAGACACTCTGTAGGGAGACATGTCACAGTGAGACACTCTGTAGGGAGACATGTCACAGTGAGACACTCTAGAAGTGAGACACTCGCAGGAGACACTCTGTAGGGAGACATGTCACAGTGAGACACTCTGTAGGGAGACATGTCACAGTGAGACACTCTGTAGGGAGACATGTCACAGTGAGACACTCTGTAGGGAGACATGTCACAGTGAGACACTCTGTAGGGAGACACTCTGTAGAGACATGTCACAGTGAGACGCTCTGTAGGGAGACACTCTGTAGGGAGACATGTCACAGTGAGACGCTCTGTAGGGAGACACTCTGTAGGGAGACATGTCACAGTGAGACACTCTGTAGGGAGACATGTCACAGTGAGACACTCTGTAAGGAGACGTGTCACAGTGAGACACTCTGTAAGGAGACATGTCACAGTGAGACACTCTGTAGGGAGACACTCTGTAGGGAGACATGTCACAGTGAGACACTCTGTAGGGAGACATGTCACAGTGAGACACTCTGTAGGGAGACATGTCACAGTGAGACACTCTGTAGGGAGACATGTCACAGTGAGACACTCTGTAAGGGAGACACTCTGTAGGAGACATGTCACAGTGAGACACTCTGTAGGGAGACATGTCACAGTGAGACACTCTGTAGGGAGACACTCTGTAGGGAGACACTCTGTAGGGAGACATGTCACAGTGAGACACTCTGTAGGGAGACATGTCACAGTGAGACACTCTGTAGGGAGACACTCTGTAGGGAGACATGTCACAGTGAGACACTCTGTAGGGAGACATGTCACAGTGAGACACTCTGTAGGGAGACATGTCACAGTGAGACACTCTGTAGGGAGACATGTCACAGTGAGACACTCTGTAGGGAGACATGTCACAGTGAGACACTCTGTAGGGAGACACTCTGTAGGGAGACATGTCACAGTGAGACACTCTGTAGGGAGACACTCTGTAGGGAGACATGTCACAGTGAGACACTCTGTAGGGAGACATGTCACAGTGAGACACTCTGTAGGGAGACACTCTGTAGGGAGACATGTCACAGTGAGACACTCTGTAGGGAGACATGTCACAGTGAGACACTCTGTAGGGAGACACTCTGTAGGGAGACATGTCACAGTGAGACACTCTGTAGGGAGACACTCTGTAGGGAGACATGTCACAGTGAGACACTCTGTAGGGAGACATGTCACAGTGAGACACTCTGTAGGGAGACATGTCACAGTGAGACACTCTGTAGGGAGACATGTCACAGTGAGACACTCTGTAGTGAGACACTCTGTAGGGAGACATGTCACAGTGAGACACTCTGTAGGGAGACATGTCCCAGTGAGACGCTCTGTAGGGAGACACTCTGTAGGGAGACATGTCACAGTGAGACGCTCTGTAGGGAGACATGTCACAGTGAGACGCTCTGTAGGGAGACATGTCACAGTGAGACACTCTGTAGGGAGACACTCTGTAGTGAGACACTCTGTAGTGAGACACTCTGTAGGGAGACACTCTGTAGGGAGACATGTCACAGTGAGACACTCTGTAGGGAGACATGTCACAGTGAGACACTCTGTAGGGAGACATGTCACAGTATAGACACTCTGTAGTGAGACACTCTGTAGGGAGACATGTCACAGTGAGACGCTCTGTAGGGAGACATGTCACAGTGAGACACTCTGTAGGGAGACACTCTGTAGGGAGACACTCTGTAGGGAGACATGTCACAGTGAGACACTCTGTAGGGAGACATGTCACAGTGAGACACTCTGTAGGGAGACATGTCACAGTGAGACACTCTGTAGGGAGACATGTCCCAGTGAGACACTCTGTAGGGAGACATGTCACAGTGAGACACTCTGTAGGGAGACACTCTGTAGGGAGACATGTCACAGTGAGACACTCTGTAGGGAGACATGTCACAGTGAGACACTCTGTAGGGAGACATGTCACAGTGAGACACTCTGTAGGGAGACACGTCTGTAGGGAGACACTCTGTAGGGAGACATGTCACAGTAGAGACACTCTGTAGGGAGACACTCTGTAGAGAGACATGTCACAGTGAGACACTCTGTAGGGAGACACTCTGTAGGGAGACACTCTGTAGGGAGACATGTCACAGTGAGACACTCTGTAGGGAGACACTCTGTAGGGAGACATGTCACAGTGAGACACTATGTAGGAGACACTCTGTAGGGAGACATGTCACAGTGAGACACTCTGTAGGGAGACATGTCACAGTGAGACACTCTGTAGGGAGACATGTCACAGTGAGACACTCTGTAGGAGACATGTCACAGTGAGACACTCTGTAGGGAGACATGTCACAGTGAGACACTCTGTAGGGAGACATGTCACAGTGAGACACTCTGTAGGGAGACATGTCACAGTATAGACACTCTGTAGTGAGACACTCTGTAGGGAGACATGTCACAGTGAGACACTCTGTAGGGAGACATGTCACAGTGAGACACTCTGTAGGGAGACATGTCACAGTGAGACACTCTGTAGGGAGACATGTCACAGTGAGACACTCTGTAGGGAGACACTCTGTAGGGAGACATGTCACAGTGAGACACTCTGTAGGGAGACACTCTGTAGGGAGACATGTCACAGTGAGACACTCTGTAGGGAGACATGTCACAGTGAGACGCTCTGTAGGGAGACATGTCACAGTGAGACACTCTGTAGGGAGACATGTCACAGTGAGACACTCTGTAGGGAGACATGTCACAGTGAGACACTCTGTAGGGAGACATGTCACAGTGAGACACTCTGTAGGGAGACATGTCACAGTGAGACACTCTGTAGGGAGACATGTCGCAGTGAGACACTCTGTAGGGGAGACACTCTGTAGTAGAGACACTCTGTAGGGAGACATGTCACAGTGAGACACTCTGTAGGGAGACACTGTAGGGAGACACTCTGTAGGGAGACATGTCACAGTGAGACACTCTGTAGGGAGACATGTCACAGTGAGACACTCTGTAGGGAGACATGTCACAGTGAGACGCTCTGTAGAGAGACACGTCTGTCAGTGAGACACTCTGTAGGGAGACATGTCACAGTGAGACACTCTGTAGGGAGACATGTCACAGTGAGACACTCTGTAGGGAGACATGTCACAGTGAGACACTCTGTAGGGAGACACTCTGTAGAGAGACATGTCACAGTGAGACGCTCTGTAGGGAGACACTCTGTAGGGAGACATGTCACAGTGAGACACTCTGTAGGGAGACACTCTGTAGGGAGACATGTCACAGTGAGACACTCTGTAGGGAGACATGTCACAGTGAGACACTCTGTAGGGAGACATGTCACAGTGAGACACTCTGTAGGGAGACATGTCACAGTGAGACACTCTGTAGGGAGACACTCTGTAGGGAGACATGTCACAGTGAGACGCTCTGTAGGGAGACATGTCACAGTGAGACACTCTGTAGGGAGACATGTCCCAGTGAGACACTCTGTAGGGAGACATGTCACAGTGAGACACTCTGTAGGGAGACATGTCACAGTGAGACACTCTGTAGGGAGACATGTCCCAGTGAGACACTCTGTAGGGAGACACTCTGTAGGGAGACATGTCACAGTGAGACACTCTGTAGGGAGACACTCTGTAGGGAGACATGTCCCAGTGAGACACTCTGTAGGGAGACATGTCACAGTGAGACGCTCTGTCGTCGTTGAGAAATGTCTCCCAGGCAGTGTAACTGAAGCGTCTCCCGATGTGTCCAGACTGGCTTTTCCACCAGCCGTAGTAGCAGTAGGCCAGAGACTAGACCTGCCATAGTTATTAACATCGTTGAACAGAAACCACATTCCACTTCCTGTAAAGCCTTTGGTCCGACCAGGTCAGGAATGTTCTGTATGTAGGAAGTAAAGCATTTGGTCCAACCAGGTTAGGAATGTTCTGTATGTAGGAAGTAAAGCATTTGGTCCAACCAGGTTAGGAATGTACTGTATGTAGGAAGTCATTGTGACACTATAGCCGTAAACACCTAACATCTGATCCCAGTACAGGCCTCTGGAAGTCACATTATAACAGTGTATTCCTAACATCTGATCCCAGTACAGACCTCTGAGTCAAACAGAACGACAACATACTGATCTCCTTATTTAACATCCTGGGTTTGTTTTCATTAGAATCACCTCCCGTGTATCAACATGCCCAGAACCCAGGGGCACATTCAACTACTACTTTCATACTGTGGTACAGTTCAAACCAAAAGGCCTTCCTCATTATCCTCACCTCAGACCTTTATTACATTTCATTACATTTAAGTCATTTAGCAGACGCTCTTATCCAGAGCGACTTACAAATTGGTGCATACACCTTATGACAACCAGTGGAACAGCCACTTGCATCTAAATCTTGTTGGGGGGAGAAGGATTACCTACCCTTACTTACCCTATCCTAGGTATTCCTTGAAGAGGTGGGGTTTCAGGTGTCTCCGGAAGGTGGTGATTGACTCCGCTGTCCTGGCGTCGTGAGGGAGTTTGTTCCACCATTGGGGGCCAGAGCAGCGAACAGTTTTGACTGGGCTGAGCGGGAACTGTACTTCCTCAGTGGTAGGGAGGCGAGCAGGCCAGAGGTGGATGAACGCAGTGCCCTTGTTTGGGTGTAGGGCCTGATCAGAGCCTGGAGGTACTGAGGTGCCGTTCCCCTCACAGCTCCGTAGGCGAGCACCATGGTCTTGTAGCGGATGCGAGCCTAACTGGAAGCCAGTGGAGAGAAGCGGAGGAGCGGGGTGACGTGAGAGAGCTTGGGAAGGTTGAACACCAGACGGGCTGCGGCGTTCTGGATGAGTTGTAGGGGTTTAATGGCACAGGCAGGAGCCCAGCCAACAGCGAGTTGCAGTAATCAAGACGGGGAGATGACAAGTGCCTGGATTAGGACCTGCGCCGCTTCCTGTGTGAGGCAGGGTCGTACTCTGCGGATGTTGTAGAGCATGAACCTACAGGAACGGGGACACCGCCTTGATGTTAGTTGAGAACGTCAGGGTGTTGTCCAGGATCACGCCAAGGTTCTTAGCGCTCTGGGAGGAGGACACAATGGAGTTGTCAACCGTGATGGCGAGATCATGGAACGGGCAGTCCTTCCCCGGGAGGAAGAGGAGCTCCGTCTTGCTGAGGTTCAGCTTGAGGTGGTGATCCGTCATCCACACTGATATGTCTGCCAGACATGCAGAGATGCGGTTCGCCACCTGGTCATCAGAAGGGGGAAAGGAGAAGATTAATTGTGTGTCGTCTGCATAGCAATGATAGGAGAGACCATGTGAGGTTATGACAGAGCCAAGTGACTTGGTGTATAGCGAGAATAAGAGAGGGCCTAGAACAGAGCCCTGGGGGACACCAGTGGTGAGAGCGCGTGGTGAGAGACAGATTCTCGCCACGCACCTGGTAGGAGCGACCTGTCAGGTAGGACGCAATCCAGGCCGCGCCGGAGATGCTAACTCAGAGAGATGCCCAACTCGGAGAGGGTGGAGAGGGAGGATCTGATGGTTCACAGTATCGAAGGCAATGAAGGTCTAGAAGGATGAGAGTCTCTGAAGAGAAGGGATACTGGTCTGTAGTTGTTGACATCGGAGGGATCGAGTGGTTTTTCAGAAGGGGTGCAACTCTGGCTCTCTTGAAGACGGAGGGACGTGAGTCAGCGGTCAGGGATGAGTTGATGAGCGAGGTGGGAGGTAAGGGAGAAGGTCTCCGAAATGGTCTGGAGAAGAGAGGAGGGGATAGGGTCAAGGGGCAGGTTGTTACGTCCGGCCGTCACAAGACGCGAGATTTCATCTGGAGAGAGGGGAGAAAGAGGTCAGAGCATAGGGTAGGGCAGTGGTGAGCAGAACTAGCGGTGTCGTTTGACTTAGCAAACGAGGATCGGGATGTCATCGACCTTCTTTTCAAAATGGTTGACGAAGTCATCTGCAGAGAGGAGGAGGGAGGGGGGAGGATTCAGGAGGGAGGAGAAGGTGGCAAAGAGTCCTAGGGTAGAGGCAGATGCTTGGAACTTAGAATGGTAGGAAAGTGGCTTTAGCAGCAGAGACAGAGGAGGAAAAATGTAGAGAGGAGGGAGTGAAAGGATGCCAGGTCCGCAGGGAGGCGAGTTTTCCTCCATTTCCGCCGGCTGCCCGAGCTGATTCATACTAGCAGGCAACAGCACGCTCCGTATCGACAGCCCACTCAGACTGACCACGACAGCCCCACGATGGAGGTTACAACTTGACTGTCTGAGTCTGTGTAGTAATGTCTCTGTGTCTGGTTGATAGGACTGGACAGCCCTGAGGACCTGTGTAATAATGTCTCTATGTCTGGTTGGTAGGATTGGACAGTCCTGAGGACCTGTGTAATAATGTCTCTATGTCTGGTTGGTAGGATTGGACAGCCCTGAGGACCTGTGTAGTAATGTCTCTGTGTCTGGTTGACAGGATTGGACAGTCCTGAGGACCTGTGTAATAATGTCTCTGTGTCTGGTTGATAGGATTGGACAGCCCTGAGGACCTGTGTAATAATGTCTCTGTGTCTGGTTGGTAGGATTGGACAGTCCTGAGGACCTGTGTAGTAATGTCTCTGTGTCTGGTTGGTAGGATTGGACAGCCCTGAGGACCTGTGTAATAATGTCTCTGTGTCTGGTTGACAGGATTGGACAGTCCTGAGAACCTGTGTAATAATGTCTCTGTGTCTGGTTGATAGGATTGGACAGTCCTGAGGACCTGTGTAATAATGTCTCTGTGTCTGGTTGGTAGGATTGGACAGTCCAGAGGACCTGTGTAATAATGTCTCTGTGTCTGGTTGGTAGGATTGGACAGTCCAGAGGACCTGTGTGTGCTCTACTCTAACAGAGCAGCCTGCTACCTGAAAGATGGAAACAGCTCTGAGTGTATACAGGACTGCACCAGGTGAGACCCTCCTCAACAACTATACATTATCATATACATTATTATAGACATTCTTATAGACATTGTTATAGACATTGTTATAGACATTTATAGACATTATTATAGACATTATAGATATTATTATAGACATTATTATAGTCATTATAGACATTCTTATAGACATTATAGATATTATTATAGACATTATTATAGTCATTATAGACATGATTATTAGACATTATAGACATTATTATATA
>NW_026285370.1:0-29410 GCF_023373465.1 Oncorhynchus keta | reverse complement strand
TGACCGGTAAATGCATTTACAACCATATTTTAATTTTGGGTTACCAGTTGCACAACAATGCACGTGCATTTGCAATATGATTCTATAGTGAAAAAACATCACCTAATGGACATGATGAAATCAACACAACAAGTGATGGAAATGTACAACTATCACTGCTCGGCCATCCTGTGTTCATCAGACCAGTCAATTTCACATTCCTGCAGGATTTTTATAGCATGACAAATTCGTGATGGTACCTGCCCATTGAACCATATTGCAAATGCACAGTGACTTTGCAAAGTGAGAAAACATAAACAAATGGACATGATGAAATCAACACAACAGGTGATGGAAATGTACAACTATCACTGCTCAGCCATCCTGTGTTCATCAGACCAGTCAATTTTGCATTTTTGAGCATGTCAAATTTCATATGGTAAATGCACATTGAAACATATTGCAAATGCGCGCGCACTTGCAATATGATTCTATAGTGTAAAAACATCACCTAATGGACATGATGAAATCAACACAACGAGTGATGGAAATGTACAACTATCACTGCTCGGCCATCCTGTGTCCATCAGACCAGTCAATTTTGCATTTTGAGCATTTCAAATTTCATATGGTAAATGCACATTGAAACATATTGCAAATGCGCGCGCACTTGCAATATGATTCTATAGTGAAAAAAACATCACCTAATGGACATGATGAAATCAACACAACGAGTGATGGAAATGTACAACTATCACTGCTCGGCCATCCTGTGTCCATCAGACCAGTCAATTTTGCATTTTGAGCATTTCAAATTTCATATGGTAAATGCACATTGAAACATATTGCAAATGCGCGCGCGCACTTGCAATATGATTCTATAGTAAAAACATCACCTAATGGACATGATGAAATCAACACAACGAAAGTGATGGAAATGTACAACTATCACTGCCCGGCCATCCTGTGTTCCCATAGCGAGCATTAATATCAGAATGACCGGTAAATGCATTTACAACCATATTTTAATTTTTGGGTTACCAGTTGCACAACAATGCACGTGCATTTGCAATATGATTCTATAGTGAAAAAACATCACCTAATGGACATGATGAAATCAACACAACAAGTGATGGAAATGTACAACTATCACTGCTCGGCCATCCTGTGTTCATCAGACCAGTCAATTTCACATTCCTGCAGGATTTTTATAGCATGACAAATTCGTGATGGTACCTGCCCATTGAACCATATTGCAAATGCACAGTGACTTTGCAAAAGTGAGAAAACATAAACAAATGGACATGATGAAATCAACACAACGAAAGTGATGGAAATGTACAACTATCACTGCTCGGCCATCCTGTGTCCATCAGACCAGTCAATTTTGCATTTTTGAGCATTTCAAATTTCATATGGTAAATGCACATTGAAACATATTGCAAATGCGCGCGCACTTGCAATATGATTCTATAGTGTAAAAACATCACCTAATGGACAAGATGAAATCAACACAACGAGTGATGGAAATGTACAACTATCACTGCCCGGCCATCCTGTGTTCCCATAGCGGCATTAATATCAGAATGACCGGTAAATGCATTTACAACCATATTTTTATTTTTGGGTTACCAGTTGCACAACAATGCACGTGCATTTGCAATATGATTCTATAGTGTAAAAACATCACCTAACGGAGATGATGAAATCAACACAACGAGTGATGGAAATGTACAACTATCACTGCTCGGCCATCCTGTGTTCATCAGACCAGTCAATTTTGCATTTTTGAGCAAGGTCAAATTTCATATGGTAAATGCACATTGAAACATATTGCAAATGCACGTGCACTTGCAATATGATTATATAGTGAAAAACATCACAAAATGGACATGATGAAGTCAACACAACGAGTGATGGAAAGGGAACAACTATCACTGCCCGGCCATCCCGAGTTCATCAGGCCAGTCAATTTTGCATTTCTGCAGGATTTTTGAGCATGTCAAATTTCTTACGTCATTTGGCCCACAAAAATCCTTATGCACAATTAAAAAAATATATAAAAAAATATGATAATAAAATTGGACAAAAGTATATTCATACAGTTCTTACACATGTGTAATTGACAAAAAATTGAAAGAATTTCAAAACGGTCCAGAAAGCACTTTTTAAGGGTGTGTGAAGTTTTTTACAAAATTTTGACATTTTTGACTTTTGACTTTGACTTCCTATGAAATCATATTGGAATTGGACAAAACATATTCCTTATGCGCATGTAAAAAAAATAAAAATTATGATAATAAAATTGGACAAAAGTATATTCATACAGTTCTTACACATGTGTAATTGACAAAAAAAATCGAAAGAATTTCGAAAAACGGTCCAGAAAGCACTTTTTTATGGGTGTGTGAAGTTTTTTACAAAATTTTGACATTTTTGACTTTTGACTTTTGACTTCCTATGAAATCATATTGGAATTGGACAAAACATATTCCTTATGCGCATGTAAAAAAAAATAAAAAAAATTATGATAATAAAATTGGACAAAAGTATATTCATACAGTTCTTACACATGTGTAATTGACAAAAAAATCGAAAGAATTTCGAAAAACGGTCCAGAAAGCACTTTTTATGGGTGTGTGAAGTTTTTTACAAAATTTTGACATTTTTGACTTTTGACTTTTGACTTCCTATGAAATCATATTGGAATTGGACAAAACATATTCCTTATGCGCATATAAAAAAATTAAAAAAATTATGATAATAAAATTGGACAAAAGTATATTCATACAGTTCTTACATGTGTAATTGACAAAAAAATCGAAAGAATTTCGAAAACGGTCCAGAAAGCACTTTTTTAAGGGGGTGATAAGTTTTTGAAAAAAGTTCATTTTTTCAAAATTTTACTTTTGGACATTAATTTGGGTTACATATCCAATATGAAAAACCCCGGTGGAGCGCATTTGCCCCCTGTTGAATTTTTTTTAAAGTGTTACAACTGGCAATTACCATATGGCATTTGCAATACACTTTGGATGAATCAACGCCGAATTGGGTGGTATTGGCCAATGTGTATATGGTTTGTCCGATGCCAATGACATGCCATTCATTTTTGTCCAATACAGGGGGTATTCCCTTACATATTAAGAAATGCTATAGATGGAAGGAAAGTAGTGTAGAAACCTACAAGAAAATAATTGGTGAACAACAAATTAGAATCCCTTCTAGACAACTTCCTGGACTAAACTAAACAGGGCTCCGGGCAGCCGAGCGGAAATGGAGGAAAACTCGCCTCCCTGCGGACCTGGCATCCTTTCACTCCCTCCTCTCTACATTTTCCTCCTCTGTCTCTGCTGCTAAAGCCACTTTCTACCATTCTAAATTCCAAGCATCTGCCTCTAACCCTAGGAAGCTCTTTGCCACCTTCTCCTCCCTCCTGAATCCTCCCCCTCCTCCCTCTCTGCAGATGACTTCGTCAACCATTTCGAAAAGAAGGTCGATGACATCCGATCCTCGTTTGCTAAGTCAAACGACACCGCTGGTTCTGCTCACACTGCCCTACCCTATGCTCTGACCTCTTTCTCCTCTCTCTCCAGATGAAATCTCGCGTCTTGTGACGGCCGGCCGCCCAACAACCTGCCCGCTTGACCCTATCCCCTCCTCTCTTCTCCAGACCATTTCCGGAGACCTTCTCCCTTACCTCACCTCGCTCATCAACTCATCCCTGACCGCTGGCTACGTCCCTCCCGTCTTCAAGAGAGCGAGAGTTGCACCCCTTCTGAAAAAACCTACACTCGATCCCTCCGATGTCAACAACTACAGACCAGTATCCCTTCTCTCTTTTCTCTCAAAAACTCTTGAGCGTGCCGTCCTTGGCCAGCTCTACCGCTATCTCTCTCAGAATGACCTTCTTGATCCAAATCAGTCAGGTTTCAAGACTAGTCATTCAACTGAGACTGCTCTTCTCTGTATCACGGAGGCGCTCCGCACTGCTAAAGCTAACTCTCTCTCCTCTGCTCTCATCCTTCTAGACCTATCGGCTGCCTTCGATACTGTGAACCACCAGATCCTCCTCTCCACCCTCTCCGAGTTGGGCATCTCCGGCGCGGCCCACGCTTGGATTGCGTCCTACCTGACAGGTCGCTCCTACCAGGTGGCGTGGCGAGAATCTGTCTCCTCACCACGCGCTCTCACCACTGGTGTCCCCCAGGGCTCTGTTCTAGGCCCTCTCTTATTCTCGCTATACACCAAGTCACTTGGCTCTGTCATAACCTCACATGGTCTCTCCTATCATTGCTATGCAGACGACACACAATTAATCTTCTCCTTTCCCCTTCTGATGACCAGGTGGCGAATCGCATCTCTGCATGTCTGGCAGACATATCAGTGTGGATGACGGATCACCACCTCAAGCTGAACCTCAGCAAGACGGAGCTCCTCTTCCTCCCGGGAAGGACTGCCCGTTCCATGATCTCGCCATCACGGTTGACAACTCCATTGTGTCCTCCTCCCAGAGCGCTAAGAACCTTGGCGTGATCCTGGACAACACCCTGACGTTCTCAACTAACATCAAGGCGGTGTCCCGTTCCTGTAGGTTCATGCTCTACAACATCCGCAGAGTACGACCCTGCCTCACACAGGAAGCGGCGCAGGTCCTAATCCAGGCACTTGTCATCTCCCGTCTTGATTACTGCAACTCGCTGTTGGCTGGGCTCCCTGCCTGTGCCATTAAACCCTACAACTCATCCAGAACGCCGCAGCCCGTCTGGTGTTCAACCTTCCCAAGTTCTCTCACGTCACCCCGCTCCTCCGCTCTCTCCACTGGCTTCCAGTTGAAGCTCGCATCCGCTACAAGACCATGGTGCTCGCCTACGGAGCTGTGAGGGGAACGGCACCTCAGTACCTCCAGGCTCTGATCAGGCCCTACACCCAAACAAGGGCACTGCGTTCATCCACCTCTGGCCTGCTCGCCTCCCTACCACTGAGGAAGTACAGTTCCCGCTCAGCCCAGTCAAAACTGTTCGCTGCTCTGGCCCCCCAATGGTGGAACAAACTCCCTCACGACGCCAGGACAGCGGAGTCAATCACCACCTTCCGGAGACACCTGAAACCCCACCTCTTCAAGGAATACCTAGGATAGGGTAAGTAAGGGTAAGTAATCCTTCTCACCCCCCCCCCCAACAAGATTTAGATGCAAGTGGCTGTTCCACTGGTTGTCATAGGTGTTTGCACCAATTTGTAAGTCGCTCTGGATAAGAGCGTCTGCTAAATGACTTAAATGTAATGTAAATGTAAACTTTTCACTGTAATAGTAGTAGAAAACCTAAACAGTATATTTCACCTCTCAGCTTCCCTATCAAATCAGAACATTTCAAGCAGAAAACCTAAACAGTATATTTCACCTCTCAGCTTCCTTATCAAATCAGAACATTTCAAGCAGAAAACCTAAACAGTATATTTCAACTCTCAGCTTCCCTATCAAATCAGAACATTTCAAGCAGAAAACCTAAACAGTATATTTCACCTCTCAGCTTCCCTATCAAATCAGAACATTTCAAGCAGAAAACCTAAGAAAATTAACAACAATCTTTTTTTTTAGAAATCGAGACCCAGAAAGCCTGAGACAACGCCGTCACAATGGTGAATCACTACAAAATTACAGAAAAACACCATGGAAAAAGAAGGAGCAGCACATCAGAAATCAGCTGAAAGTAATTGAAGAATCCATAGAAAATTGGAAAAACACTAAACAAACAACAACACCAAAAGGAGATGTGTCAACCACTTCTCCAATCTTTTTTGGCTCAATAACAACAAACAGTATAAACATGATCAAATACAAAATCTTAGAATCAACGATTAAAGATATTAAAGATTACCCAGAACCCACTGGATTTTCCAATTACATTGAAGGAACTACAGGACAAAATAAAAACCCTCCAACCCAAAAAGGCCTGTGGTGTTGATGGTATCCACAATGAAATGATCAAGTATACAGACCACAAATTCCAATTGGCTATACCTAAACATTTTAACATCATCCTCAGCTCAGGCATCATCCCCAATATTTAGAAAAAATTCAACCCCAATAACTACCGTCAGTAACACGGCAACAACAACCTTGTGAAAATCATCTGCATTATCATTAACAGCGGACTCGGCGAAAACACTGAGCAAATGGCGTTTTACAAATTACTGTACGACAGACCACGTATTCACCCTACACACCCGAAATGACAAATAAAGCTTTTTGTTGATTTCAAAAAGCTTTTGACTCAATTTAGCATGAGGGTCTGTTATTCAAATTGATGGAAAAGTGGTGTTGGGACAACATTATAAAATCCATTATGTATTTAGGTATGTAAGGGAATACCCCCCTGTATTGGACAAAAATGAATGGCAAGTCATTGGCATCGGACAAACCATATACACATTGGCCAATACCACCCAATTCGGCGTTGATTCATGCAAAGTGTATTGCAAATGCCATATGGTAATTGCCAGTTGTAACACTTTAAAAATTCAACAGGGGGCAAATGCGCTCCACCGGGGTTTTTCATATTGGAGATGTAACCCAAGTCAATGTCCAAAAGTAAAATTTTGAAAAAATGAAATTTTTTTCAAAAACTTATCACCCCTTAAAAAAGTGCTTTCTGGACCGTTTTTCGAAATTCTTTCGATTTTTTTGTCAATTACACATGTGTAAGAACTGTATGAATATACTTTTGTCCAATTTTATTATCATAATTTTTTAATTTTTTTATATGCGCATAAGGAATATGTTTTGTCCAATTCCAATATGATTTCATAGGAAGTCAAAAGTCAAAAGTCAAAAATGTCAAAATTTTGTAAAAACTTCACACACCCATAAAAAGTGCTTTCTGGACCGTTTTTCGAAATTCTTTCGATTTTTTGTCAATTACACATGTGTAAGAACTGTATGAATATACTTTTGTCCAATTTTATTATCATATTTTTTTTTTTTTTTTTACATGCGCATAAGGAATATGTTTTGTCCAATTCCAATATGATTTCATAGGAAGTCAAAGTCAAAAGTCAAAAATGTCAAAATTTTGTAAAAAACTTCACACACCCTTAAAAAAGTGCTTTCTGGACCGTTTTTGAAATTCTTTCAATTTTTTTGTCAATTACACATGTGTAAGAACTGTATGAATATACTTTTGTCCAATTTTATTATCATATTTTTTTATATATTTTTTTAAATTGTGCATAAGGATTTTTTTTGTGGGCCAAATGACGTAAGAAATTTGACATGCTCAAAAATCCTGCAGAAATGCAAAATTGACTGGCCTGATGAACTCGGGATGGCCGAGCAGTGATAGTTGTTCCTTTCCATCACTCGTTGTGTTGACTTCATCATGTCCATTTTGTGATGTTTTTTCACTATATAATCATATTGCAAGTGCACGTGCATTTGCAATATGTTTCAATGTGCATTTACCATATGAAATTTGACCTTGCTCAAAAATGCAAAATTGACTGGTCTGATGAACACAGGATGGCCGAGCAGTGAGAGTTGTACCTTTCCATCACTCGTTGTGTTGATTTCATCATGTCCATTTGTTTATGTTTTCTCACTTTTGCAAAGTCACTGTGCATTTGCAATATGGTTCAATGGGCAGGTACCATCACGAATTTGTCATGCTATAAAAATCCTGCAGGAATGTGAAATTGACTGGCCTGATGAACACAGGATGGCCTGGCAGTGATAGTTGTTCCTTTCCATCACTCGTTGTGTTGATTTCATCATGTCCATTAGGTGATGTTTTTCACTATAGAATCATATTGCAAATGCACGTGCATTGTTGTGCAACTGGTAACCCAAAAATAAAAATATGGTTGTAAATGCATTTACCGGTCATTCTGATATTAATGCTCGCTATGGGAACACAGGATGGCCGGGCAGTGATAGTTGTACATTTCCATCACTCGTTGTGTTGATTTCATCATGTCCATTAGGTGATGTTTTTACACTATAGAATCATATTGCAAGTGCGCGCGCATTTGCAATATGTTTCAATGTGCATTTACCATATGAAATTTGACATGCTCAAAAATGCAAAATTGACTGGTCTGATGGACACAGGATGGCCGAGCAGTGATAGTTGTACATTTCCATCACTCGTTGTGTTGATTTCATCATGTCCATTAGGTGATGTTTTTCACTATAGAATCATATTGCAAATGCACGTGCATTGTTGTGCAACTGTAACCCAAAAATAAAAATATGGTTGTAAATGCATTTACCGGTCATTCTGATATTAATGCTCGCTATGGGAACACAGGATGGCCGGGCAGTGATAGTTGTACATTTCCATCACTCGTTGTGTTGATTTCATCATGTCCATTAGGTGATGTTTTTACACTATAGAATCATATTGCAAGTGCGCGCGCATTTGCAATATGTTTCAATGCATTTACCATATGAAATTTGACATGCTCAAAAATGCAAAATTGACTGGTCTGATGGACACAGGATGGCCGAGCAGTGATAGTTGTACATTTCCATCACTCGTTGTGTTGATTTCATCATGTCCATTAGGTGATGTTTTTCACTATAGAATCATATTGCAAATGCACGTGCATTGTTGTGCAACTGGTAACCCAAAAATAAAAATATGGTTGTAAATGCATTTACCGGTCATTCTGATATTAATGCTCGCTATGGGAACACAGGATGGCCGGGCAGTGATAGTTGTACATTTCCATCACTCGTTGTGTTGATTTCATCATGTCCATTAGGTGATGTTTTTACACTATAGAATCATATTGCAAGTGCGCGCGCATTTGCAATATGTTTCAATGTGCATTTACCATATGAAATTTGACATGCTCAAAAATGCAAAATTGACTGGTCTGATGGACACAGGATGGCCGAGCAGTGATAGTTGTACATTTCCATCACTCGTTGTGTTGATTTCATCATGTCCATTAGGTGATGTTTTTTCACTATAGAATCATATTGCAAATGCACGTGCATTGTTGTGCAACTGGTAACCCAAAAATAAAAATATGGTTGTAAATGCATTTACCGGTCATTCTGATATTAATGCTCGCTATGGGAACACAGGATGGCCGGGCAGTGATAGTTGTACATTTCCATCACTCGTTGTGTTGATTTCATCATGTCCATTAGGTGATGTTTTTACACTATAGAATCATATTGCAAGTGCGCGCATTTGCAATATGTTTCAATGTGCATTTACCATATGAAATTTGACATGCTCAAAAATGCAAAATTGACTGGTCTGATGAACACAGGATGGCTGAGCAGTGATAGTTGTACATTTCCATCACTCGTTGTGTTGATTTCATCATGTCCATTTGTTTATGTTTTCTCACTTTTGCAAAGTCACTGTGCATTTGCAATATGGTTCAATGGGCAGGTACCATCACGAATTTGTCATGCTATAAAAATCCTGCAGGAATGTGAAATTGACTGGCCCGATGAACTCGGGATAGCTGGGCAGTGATTCTGGTTCATCTCCATGGCTCGTTAGGGTTGATTTCAGAATGTCACTTTTGGTGATGGTCCCTCTCCGTTTAAACATATTGCTAATGTACAAAAGTCAACTAGCAAGTCAGTGTCCACCAGTCAATTAGATGTCATTCTGACACCAAACTGATACCAATTGACACCAAACCCACTTTTTCCAACTCATTTAGAAGCCAACTATCACATATGTCAGAGCAGGCCCATAATTCACAGCGCCATTAGTTTAAAACATAATAAAAACGTAAAACACATAGTTACGTTCTAGCTGCGGGTCCAGGTCAGACATTATGTGAAGGCCTATGTGAGGCGACCCCGAATCCCGAGTTTCGGCTCGATAGGTCCTTCGGTGCCCGAGTAAAACCCTAATTGGTGCTGAAAATCCATTTTTTTCAATGCCTTGCTATGGGGTCCTTGAATGAGCTATCGGACCGAAACGTTGTGGTCCGTCTCTATGGCCCGAGCCGGTTTCAATGCACCTAGTCTTGTGTCTCTGAGACTTTTCTAAATGTCGCCATTTTCGTAATGGTCAAAATGAATTGAAGACATTGCAAATGTACGAGGCTATTTCTCGGTCCGAGAACCTTCTAGAGCCACCTAACTCACCACGCACTATCGACCCGAGGCCTAGAACAGGTTTCTAAAGTTTCGGAACTCTAGGTCTGACGGTTCTTTTTTAGCTCGAACAAAGCTAACTATTGGAGGCACTGTCTGTCTCTACAAACCCCAATACGTCCCTCCTTCCAAGTTGTGTGTCTGTGTGATTTAGTTTTCCTTTGAAATTTTATGGGAAAAATGACTGATTGACAGTTCATGGGGGTTGCCTAATCACACATATGAAGTTTTGGACAGATCTGACTTTTTAACCCCTCGAAACAGCCCCTGAGACACCAATTAAGGCACTTCCGGTTGTCACAGGAAGCTATAAGTCAACACATATCCTCACTGGGCTATGCTTTTACAGAATCCTGAGTTTTAAGTCCTTACGTTAAGAATTGACTGATTTACACAGGGTTGAATGCACTATGTCTATCAAACTGCAGGCAGGTAATGGAAAAACACTTTTAGGGTGATTTTAACCACTTCCGGTTGGTCCAGGAAGCTTAGAATCAACACAGGTAGACCTCATACTGGCCTGATGGACTGTCATCAAAGACAGGTTCATACGGCATTCATAACCCATATAGACTTCAGGTTGAATTTAGGGGTTCAGGCAATGTATTCCTATGGGGAGAGAAGTCAATGCAAACTCTTTGAAGTAAACACCTTCTTTTAACTATTAAGGGTTAATGCCACACGGTCAAGGTTAGGCTTGCACGGATCGGAAGGACCTTAGGAACGTACCTGAGGTCGAATTGTGCTTCTCACCCTAACGGTTCTCTCACTGTCACCCAAAAGCAAATGACGTTGTGGGGCAGGCTTCATTTTGGGCCTACTTTTCTAATGGTCGCTGCGCTCAGACCGAGCGAGCTACGGTCAAAGCGGGATATCTCGTTGAACTCGGCACGGCCTAGAGATTATGTTTATGCCATTGCCTGCTCTCTGTGTCTTTGAGAACCGCACTTTTTCACTCCATCCTTGCTGTGTGTGTGCGTGTGAGAGCTTTTCTTTGACATCTGTTGGGAGAAATGACTGATTTACAGTTCATGAGGGTTACCTAGTCACACATATGAAGTTTTGAAAAGATCTGACCTTTTTAACCCTTGGAAACTGCCACTGTGACATCATTAAAGGCACTTCCGGTTGGCACAGGAAGCTATAAGTAAACCCATGTCTTGATTGACATAGAAACTTACAGAATCCTGAGTTTTAAGTCCTTACGTTAAGAATTGACTGATTTACACAGGGTTGAATGCACTATGTCTATCAAACTGCAGGCAGGTAATGGAAAAACACTTTTAGGGTGATTTTAACCACTTCCGGTTGGTCCAGGAAGCTTAGAATCAACACAGGTAGACCTCATACTGGCCTGATGGACTGTTACCAAAGACAGGTTCATACGGCATTCATAACCCATATAGACTTCAGGTTGAATTTAGGGGTAAAGGCAATGTATTCCTATGGGGAGAGAAATCAATGCAAACTTTTTGAAGTAAACACCATCTTTTAACTATTAAGGGTTAATGCCACACTGTCAACGTTAGGCTTGCACAGATCGGAAGGACCTTAGGAACATACCTGAGGTCGAATTGTGCTTCTCACCCTAACGGTTCTCTCACTGTCACCCAAAAGCAAATGACGTTGTGGGGCAGGCTTCATTTTGGGCCTACTTTTCTAATGGTCGCTGCGCTCAGACCGAGCGAGCTACGGTCAAGCGGGATATCTCGTTGAACTCGGCACGGCCTAGACATTATGTTTATGCCATTGCCTGCTCTCTGTGTCTTTAAGAACCACACTTTTTCACTCCATCCTTGCTGTGTGTGCGTGTGAGCTTTTCTTTGACATCTGCTGGGAGAAATGACTGATTTACAGTTCATGAGGGTTACCTAGTCACACATATGAAGTTTTGAAAAGATCTGACCTTTTTAACCCATGGAAACTGCCACTGTGACACCATTAAAGGCACTTCCGGTTGGCACAGGAAGCTATAAATAAACTCATATCATGATTGGGGTATGCCTTTACAGAATCCTGAGTTTTAAGTCTTTACGTTAAGAACTGAGTTATTTACGGAGGGTTTAGTGAGTGTGTGTTATTTCAGAAAATCACAGAAATCTCGCAGAGCTCCGCAGCACACTTTAAAAGATTCGTAAGAACAACCTGCAACTGGATCTGTAACCGTTGAAAAAAAAACACCTATCCGTGAACATCACCAAGGTGTCGTTGTACGATTTCTCTTAAATGACGATAGATAAATGGCTGGTTCTTTTTTATTGACACCGGAGGCTCCTTGACTTTGACGTGAAGTGGAAAAGAATTTCTCTATTTTCATTTTGGACCTTTAATCCCAGATAAATGGCCATAACTCAAAAACCGTTGAGGCCTAGACGCCATCTTGTTCGGGGCCAACTGCCCATTATGCCGCCCCTACGCTCACCGAGTTTCGGCTTCTAAATATTTTCAGTTTTCGAGATAAGGCCCCGTCGTGAATCGTGATGTTTTGTAGCAATAGCCATATGATTGCTTATGCCCTCTTGTGGGAATTTCCGGGACATGGGAAAAATGACATAAATCTTATTATTTTTGTAAAACGGAAACCGAATGTCCGACAACGTTCATTTGATGACTTCCTGGTAGGTCCGGCCCTGCCGCTCGGCCCGACGCCGTCCGCGAATTTTACAAACGATTTCGGACGTCTAGTAAGGGACCGTACATTTGCAATATGGACTTTCTCACTAACCATACAGGTACTGCCGAATTCTTCCCTTAAGGTATGTAATCCAAGTATGTTGGTGTCCCTCCCTGATCTTAGAGATCCTTATTTATTCTCTATGTTTGGTTAGGTCAGAGTGTGACTCGGGTTGGAGAATCTATGTTTTCTATTTCTTTGTTGTTTTTGCCCAGTGTGGTTCCCAATCAGAGGCGGCTGTCTATCGTTGTCTGTGATTGGGGATCATATAATAGTTGTCATTTTCCTGTTTAGGTTTTGTGGGGAGTTTGAGTTGGCGAGGGCACTAGAACAGTCTGTAGCACCCGGCCTCACCCTTCTAGAATCTGAAGTCAAATGTCTACTGTTTGCTCATGATCTGGTGCTTCTGTCCCCAACCAAGGAGGGCCTACAGCAGCACCTTTTTCCTCTGCACAGATTCTGTCAGACCTGGGCCCTGACAGACCTGGGCCCTGACAGAGCTGGGCCCTGTCAGACCTGGGCCCCGACAGACATGGGCCCCGACAGACCTGGGCCCCGTCAGACCTGGGCCCCGTCAGACCTGGGCCCCGTCAGACCTGGGCCCCGTCAGACCTGGGCCCCGTCAGACCTGGGCCCCGTCAGACCTGGGCCCCGTCAGACCTGGGCCCCGTCAGACCTGGGCCCCGACAGACCTGGGCCCCGTCAGACCTGGGCCCCGTCAGACCTGGGCCCCGTCAGTAAATCTCAGTAAGACAAAACGAATGATGTTCCAAAAAAAGGTCCAGTTGCCAGGACAACACATACAAATTCCATCTGGACACCATTTGCCCTGGAGCTTGTATTCCCAAACTGGGGTATGCGCAATTCCGTCGGGGGCCAAATATGAATACGATTCACATTTATAAATAACAACACAATGTCAAATACAGGTAACCAGGTCAAATAATTAACATCCAATCCCATTTAAAACCTCTGAAGGATTAGTCCCTTTTCTCCCCAATTTTTTTTCTAAAATGACATATCCCAATCTAACTGCCTGTAGCTCAGGACCTGAAGCAAGGATATGCATATTCTTGGTACCATTTGAAAGGAAACACTTTGAAGTTTATGGAAATGTTAAAGGGATGTAGGAGAATATAACACAATAGATCTGGTAAAAGATCATACAAAGGAAAAACCAACCGTTCTTTTGTTGTACCACTATCTTTGAAATGCAAGAGAAAGGCCATAATATATTATTCCAGCCCAGGTGCAATTTAGATTTGTGATTTAGATTTAGATTTAGACAGTGTATCTGCAAAGTTTTAGACTGATCCAACGAACCATTGCATTTCTGTTCAAAACTTTGTATCAAGACTGCCCAAATGTGCCTAATTTGTTTATTAATAACTTTTCATGTTCAAAATTGTTCACTCTCCTCAAACAATAGCATGGTATTATTTCACTGTAATAGCTACTGTACATTGGACAGTGCAGTTAGATTAACAAGAATGTAAGCTTTCTGCCAATATGAGATATGTCTATGTCCTGGAAAATGTTCTTGTTACTTACCTCATGCTAATCACATTAGCCTACGTTAGCTCAACCTCATGCTAATCACATTACCGCACGTTAGCTCAACCTCATGCTAATCACATTACCGCACGTTAGCTCAACCTCATGCTAATCACATTACCGCACGTTAGCTCAACCTCATGCTAATCACATTACCGCACGTTAGCTCAACCTCATGCTAATCACATTAGCCCACGTTAGCTCAACCTCATGCTAATCACATTAGCCTACGTTAGCTCAACCTCATGCTAATCACATTACCCCACGTTAGCTCAACCTCATGCTAATCACATTAGCCTACGTTAGCTCAACCTCATGCTAATCACATTAGCCTACGTTAGCTCAACCTCATGCTAATCACATTAGCCCACGTTAGCTCAACCTCATGCTAATCACATTAGCCTACGTTAGCTCAACCGTCCCGTGGAAGGGACACCGATCCCAAAGAAGTTTTAACCGTTACTCTCTCTTGAATTCCACTAACAGTCCGAACAGTAGCTGCTGCTCATTCCATTTGCTCGAAAATTGATTTAAAAAAGTAAGGCCCATGTCCATAGAGACACATGCTACCTCCAGCAGCACTACAACTGCACCTGTTGATGACAAGTTGTTCTGCTTCCACGACCACATCCAATGCTAGCATCAGTAATTCTACATTTGTTGTTAGCCCAGCTAGCATCAGTAATTCTACATGTGTTGTTAGCCCAGCTAGCATCAGTAATTCTATATTTGTTGTTAGCCCAGCTAGCATCAGTAATTCTACATGTGTTGTTAACCCAGCTAGCATCAGTAATTCTATATTTGTTGTTAGCCCAGCTAGCATCAGTAATTCTGCATGTGTTGTTATCCCAGCTAGCATCAGTAATTCTACATTTGTTGTTAGCCCAGCTAGCATCAGTAATTCTACATGTGTTGTTAGCCCAGCTAGCATCAGTAATTCTACATTTGTTGTTAGCCCAGCTAGCATCAGTAATTCTACATGTGTTGTTAGCCCAGCTAGCATCAGTAATTCTATATTTGTTGTTAGCCCAGCTAGAATTAGTAATTCTACATGTGTTGTTAGCCCAGCTAGCATCAGTAATTCTACATTTGTTGTGTGCCCAGCTAGCATCAGTAATTCTGCATGAGTTGTTAGCCCAGCTAGCATCAGTAATTCTACATTTGTTGTTAGCCCAGCTAGCATCAGTAATTCTACATTTGTTGTTAGCCCAGCTAGCATCAGTAATTCTACATGTGTTGTTAGCCCAGCTAGCATCAGTAATTCTACATTTGTTGTTAGCCCAGCTAGCATCAGTAATTCTACATGTGTTGTTAGCCCAGCTAGCATCAGTAATTCTACATTTGTTGTGTGCCCAGCTAGCATCAGTAATTCTGCATGCGTTGTTAGCCCAGCTAGCATCAGTAATTCTACATTTGTTGTTAGCCCAGCTAGCATCAGTAATTCTACATTTGTTGTTAGCCCAGCTAGCATCAGTAATTCTACATGTGTTGTTAGCCCAGCTAGCATCAGTAATTCTACATTTGTTGTTAGCCCAGCTAGCATCAGTAATTCTACATGTGTTGTTAGCCCAGCTAGCATCAGTAATTCTACATTTGTTGTTAGCCCAGCTAGCATCAGTAATTCTACATTTGTTGTTAGCCCAGCTAGCATCAGTAATTCTACATTTGTTGTTAGCCCAGCTAGCATCAGTAATTCTACATTTGTTGTTAGCCCAGCTAGCATGGACACTGACAGTTGTCAGGAAAGTATAGAACAACAGACAGAGACGTTGGACCATCGAAGAGGTGCAGATATGATGAGAACTACATTGATTTGGGGTTCACTTTTATTGGGGGTAGTGCCTTTCCTCAGTGCTAGAGGGGTTACGGCTGGAGGTTGAATGTTTGAAGGGGTACAGGACTATAAAAAGTTTACGAATCACTGCCCGAGAGCACACACAAAACACTACATACCTTGGCCTGAACATCAGCACCACAGGTAACTTCCACAAAGCTGTGAACGATCTGAGAGACAAGGCAAGAAGGTCATTCTACGCCATCAAAAGGAACATAAATTTCAACATACCAATTAGGATTTGGCTAAAAATACTTGAATAAGTCATAGAGCCCATTGCCCTTTATGGTTGTGAGGTCTGGGGTCCGCTCACCAACCAAGACTTCACAAAATGGGACAAATGTCAAATTGAGACTGCATGCAGAATTCTGCAAAGGTCGATGCTTGCTAATGATCAAAATCCAGAAAAGAGCTGTTAAATTCTACAACCACCTAAAAGGAAGCGATTCCCAAACCTTCCATAACAAAGCCATCACCTACAGAGAGATGAACCTGGAGAAGAGTCCCCTAAGCAAGCTGGTCCTGGGGCTCTGTTCACAAACACAAACACACCCCACAGAGCCCCAGGACAGCAACACAATAAGACCCAATCAAATCACGAGAAAACAAAAAGATAATTACTTGACACATTGGAAAAGAATTAACAACAAAAAAAACAGAGCAAACGAGAATGATATTTGGCCCTACTTTCCAACAGACCAGCTTCACTTTGCACTATATTCCTACGGTGGACCTGAAGAGAAATTCACATTGTTAGTTTGAATTAAGGTGGGTTCAATACTTATTTATTTCATTTTATTTCGGGATTCACTCACTTGAATAGTCCCTCCCTCAATTACTCCTCATGTGTATCAGGGGAATTAAGAATTATACATGTAAATGTAATTCGTTTGCACGAAATACAATGGGACGAAATCCAACATTATTTTGTTTGACCCAGAAGCACCAATCAGGACCTATGATTTGATTTGAAATAAAACAGGAAGGACATGCAGTGACTTCCTCACATCCCATAATAATGCACACTGGTTGTTACTGTTTGACGTTATGCACTGGGATCACTCTGCTGTTCCCTGGCCCTGCAGCTGACCTTTTCCTATTGTATTATCGACTGTGTCTTCCCCTGGCTCATCCTATACCACCTTGAAGTAGAAGCCTCTCTCTCGACCTACAACCCCTCTCCTCTCCTCCTCCTCTCTCTACCTACAACCCCTCTCCTCCTCCTCCTCTCTCTACCTACAACACCTCTCCTCCTCTCTCCTCTCTCCTTACCTACAACCCCTCTCCTCCTCTCTCTCTACCTACAACCCCTCTCCTCCTCTCTCTCTACCTACAACCCCTCTCCTCCTCTCTCTCTACCTACAACCCCTCTCCTCCTCTCTCTTTACCTACAACCACTCTCCTCCTCTCTCTCTACCTACAACCCCTCTCCTCCTCCTCTCTCTACCTACAACACCTCTCCTCCTCTCTCCTTACCTACAACCCCTCTCCTCCTCTCTATCTACCTACAACCCCTCTCCTCCTCTCTCTCTACCTACAACCCCTCTCCTCCTCTCTCTCTACCTACAACCCCTCTCCTCCTCTCTCTCTACCTACAACCCCTCTCCTCCTCTCTCTTTACCTACAACCCCTCTCCTCCTCCTCTCTACCTACAACCCCTCTCCTCCTCTCTCTCTACCTACAACCCCTCTCTCTCTACCTACAACCCCTCTCCTCCTCTCTCTCTACCTACAACCCCTCTCCTCTCTCTACCTACAACCCCTTTCCTCCTCCTCTCTCTACCTACAACCCCTCTCCTCCTCCCTCTCTACCTACAACCCCTCTCCTCCTCTCTCTCTACCTACAACCCCTCTCCTCCTCTCTCTCTACCTACAACCCCTCTCCTCCTCTCTCTTTACCTACAACCACTCTCCTCCTCTCTCTCTACCTACAAGCCCTCTCCTCCTCCTCTCTACCTACAACCCCTCTCCTCTCTCTACCTACAACCCATCTCCTCCTCTCTCTTTACCTACAACCACTCTCCTCCTCTCTCTCTACCTACAACCCCTCTCCTCCTCCTCTCTACCTACAACCCCTCTCCTCTCTCTACCTACAACCCATCTCCTCCTCTCTCTCTACCTACAACCCCTCTCCTCCTCTCTCTTTACCTACAGCCCCTCTCCTCCTCTCTCTTTACCTACAACCCCTCTCTCTTTACCTACAACCCCTCTCCTCCTCTCTCTCTACCTACAACCCCTCTCCTCCTCTCTCTCTACCTACAACCCCTCTCCTCCTCTCTCTTTACCTACAGCCCCTCTCCTCCTCTCTCTTTACCTACAACCCCTCTCTTTACCTACAACCCCTCTCCTCCTCTCTCTCTACCTACAACCCCTCTCCTCCTCTCTCTACCTACAACCCCTCTCCTCTCTCTACCTACAACCCCCTTTCCTCCTCCTCTCTCTACCTACAACCCCTCTCCTCCTCCCTCTCTACCTACAACCCCTCTCCTCCTCTCTCTCTACCTACAACCCCTCTCCTCCTCTCTCTCTACCTACAACCCCTCTCCTCCTCTCTCTTTACCTACAACCACTCTCCTCCTCTCTCTCTACCTACAAGCCCTCTCCTCCTCCTCTCTACCTACAACCCCTCTCCTCTCTCTACCTACAACCCATCTCCTCCTCTCTCTTTACCTACAACCACTCTCCTCCTCTCTATCTACCTACAACCCCTCTCCTCCTCCTCTCTACCTACAACCCTCTCCTCTCTACCTACAACCCATCTCCTCCTCTCTCTCTACCTACAACCCCTCTCCTCCTCTCTCTTTACCTACAGCCCCTCTCCTCCTCTCTCTTTACCTACAACCCCTCTCTCTTTACCTACAACCCCTCTCCTCTCTCTCTTTACCCACAACCCCTCTCTCTCTCTACCTACAACCCATCTCCTCCTCTCTCTCTACCTACAACCCCTCTCCTCCTCTCTCTCTACCTACAACCCCTCTCCTCCTCCTCTCTCTACCTACAACCCCTCTCCTCCTCTCTCTCTACCTACAACCCCTCTCCTCCTCTCTCTTTACCTACAACCCCTCTCCTCCTCCTCTCTCTTTACCTACAACCCCTCTCCTCTCTCTCTTTTACCTACAACCCCTCTCCTTCTCCTCTCTCTACCTACAACCCCTCTCCTCCTCCTCTCTCTACCTACAACCCCTCTCCTCCTCCTCTCTACCTACAACACCTCTCCTCCTCCTCTCTCCGTACCTACAACCCCTCTCCTCCTCTCTCTCTACCTACAACCCCTCTCCTCCTCTCTCTCTACCTTACAACCCCTCTCCTCCTCCTCTCTCTACCCACAACCCCTCTCCTCTCTTTACCTACAACCCCTCTCCTCCTCCTCTCTACCTACAACCCCTCTCCTCCTCCTCTCTCTACCTACAACACCTCTCCTCCTCCTCTCTCTCTACCTACAACACCTCTCCTCCTCTCTCCTTACCTACAACCCCTCTCCTCCTCTCTCTCTACCTTACAACCCCTCTCCTCCTCCTCTCTCTACCTTACAACCCCTCTCCTCCTCCTCTCTCTACCTACAACCCCTCTCCTCTCTTTACCTACAACCCTCCTCCTCTCTTTACCTACAACCCATCTCCTCCTCTCTCTCTACCTACAACCCCTCTCCTCCTCTCTCTCTACCTACAACCCCTCTCCTCCTCTCTCTCTACCAACAACCCCTCTCCTCCTCTCCCTCTACCTACAACCCCTCTCTCCTCTCTCTCTACCTACAACCCCTCTCCTCCTCTCTCTCTAACTACAACCCCTCTCCTCCTCTCTACCTACAACCCCTCTCCTCCTCTCTACCTACAACCCCTCTCCTCCTCTCTCTCTACCTACAACCCCTCTCCTCCTCCTCTCTTTACCTACAACCCCTCTCCCCTCTCTTTACCTACAACCCCTCCTCTCCTCCTCTCCTTTCTTCTACCGTACCTCTCCTTTCCTCTCCCCTCTCTTCTATCTTATCTCTCCTCCTCTCCTGTCTTCTACCTTACCTCTCTCCTCCCCTCTACCTTACCTCTCCTGTCTTCTCGCTTACCTCTCCCCCTCTCCTGTCTTCTCCCTCTCCTCTCCCCTCCCCTCCTCTACCTTCTCCACTCCCCTCCTCTACCTTACCTCTCATCTCTTCTACCTTAACTCTCCTCTCCCCCTCTCCTGTCTTCTACCTCTCCCCTCTCCCCTCCTCCTCTACCTTACCTCTCACCTCTTCTACCTTACCTCTCCTCTCCCCCTCTCCTGTCTTCTACCTCTCCCCTCCTCTACCTTACCTCTCATCTCTTCTACCTTACCTCTCCTCTCCCCTCCCCTCCTCTACCTTACCTCTCCTGTCTTCTACCTCTCCCCTCCCCTCCTCTACCTTACCTCTCATCTCTTCTACCTTACCTCTCCTCTCCCCCTCTCCTGTCTTCTACCTCTCCACTCCCCCTCTCCTGTCTTCTACCTTCTCCACCTTACCCCTCCTCTCTTCTACCTTACCTCTCCTCTCCCCTCCTGTCCTCTACCTCTCCCCTCCCCTCCTGTCCTCTACCTTACCTCTCCTCTCCCCTCCTGTCCTCTACCTTACCTCTCCCCTCCCCTCCTGTCCTCTACCTTACATCTCCCCTCCCCTCCTGTCCTCTACCTTACCTCTCCCCTCTCATATCTCCTCTCCTCTCCCCTCCTGTCTTCTACCTTACCTCTCTCTCCTCTCCCCTCCTGTCTTCTACCTTACCTCTCCCCTCCTGTCTTCTACCTTACCTCTCTCTCCTCTCCCCTCCTGTCTTCTACCTTACCTCTCTCTCCTCTCCCCTCCTGTCTTCTACCTTACCTCTCCCCTCCTGTCTTCTACCTTACCTCTCCTCTCCCCCTCTCCTGTCTTCTACCTTCTCCCCTCCCCTCCTCTACCTTACCTCTCCCCTCCCCTCCTGTCCTCTACCTTACCTCTCCCCTCTCATATCTCCTCTCCTCTCCCCTCCTGTCTTCTACCTTACCCCTCTCTATCTTCTCCCCTCCTGTCTTCTACCTTACCTCTCCCCTCTAATCTCTCCTCTCCTCTCCCTTACCTCTCCCCTCTCCTGTCTTCTACCTCTCCCCTCCCCTCCTCTACCTTACCTCTCCTCTCCCACTCTCTTCTCCCCTCCTGTCTTCTACCTTACCTCTCCCCTCTCATCTCTCCTGTCCTCTACCTTACCTCTCCCCTCTCATCTCTCCTGTCCTCTACCTTACCTCTCCCCTCTCATCTCTCCTGTCCTCTACCTTACCTCTCCCCTCTCTCCTCTCCCCTCCTGTCTTTTACCTCACCTCTCCTTGTTTCCTCACCTCTCCTTGTTTCCTTAGTTGTATTCCTGTGTTCCTGTCTTTGTCAGTGTGTCCTCCTCTTGTTGGGGAGTAGGTCATCTGTCTGGGAGGTGTTGGCCTGCATCGCTAGTGTCTGGGAGAAGAGGGGCTGGCCGGGGTGAGAGTTCAGACGGGAGAAGAGGGGCTGGCCGGGGTGAGAGTTCAGACGGGAGAAGAGGGGCTGGCCGGGGTGAGAGTTCAGACGGGAGAAGAGGGGCTGGCCGGGGTGAGAGTTCAGACGGGAGAAGAGGGGCTGGCCGGGGTGAGAGTTCAGACGGGAGAAGAGGGGCTGGCCGGGGTGAGAGTTCAGACGGAAGTGGCAAGCTCTGTCTCCGTAGTGTCATGAAATTGTCTTCCTTCCACCGCCGCCTCTTGTGTTTTCACTGACGTGTTCCCCCCATCCGGAGTGAGACACACATCCTCCCCAGTCGGATATTCAGTGTCAGGGCTTCTCCCTTACCTCACCTCGCTCATCAACTCATCCCTGACCGCTGGCTACGTCCCTCCCGTCTTCAAGAGAGGTTAACCAGGGGTTTAACTAACACTAGACTAGGTTACCCAGGGTTTAACTAAAACTAGACTAGGTTACCCAGGGTTTTAACTAACACTAGACTAGGTTACCCAGGGTTTAACTAACACTAGACTAGGTTACCCAGGGTTTTAACTAACACTAGACTAGGTTACCCAGGGGTTTAACTAACACTAGACTAGGTTACCCAGGGGTTTAACTAACACTAGACTAGGTTACCCAGGGGTTTAACTAACACTAGACTAGGTTACCCAGGGGTTTAACTAACACTAGACTAGGTTACCCAGGGGTTTAACTAACACTAGACTAGGTTACCCAGGGGTTTAACTAACACTAGACTAGGTTACCCAGGGGTTGAACGAACACTAGACTAGGTTACCCAGGGGTTTAACTAACACTAGACTAGGTTACCCAGGGGTTTAACTAACACTAGACTAGGTTACCCAGGGGTTTAACTAACACTAGACTAGGTTACCCAGGGTTTTAACTAACACTAGACTAGGTTACCCAGGGTTGAACGAACACTAGACTAGGTTACCCAGGGTTTAACTAACACTAGACTAGGTTACCCAGGGGTTGAACGAACACTAGACTAGGTTACCCAGGGGTTTAACTAACACTAGACTAGGTTACCCAGGGTTTTAACTAACACTAGACTAGGTTACCCAGGGGTTTAACTAACACTAGACTAGGTTACCCAGGGTTTAACTAACACTAGACTAGGTTACCCAGGGTTTAACTAACACTAGACTAGGTTACCCAGGGTTGAACGAACACTAGACTAGGTTACCCAGGGTTTAACTAACACTAGACTAGGTTACCCAGGGGTTTAACTAACACTAGACTAGGTTACCCAGGGGTTTAACTAACACTAGACTAGGTTACCCAGGGTTTTAACTAACACTAGACTAGGTTACCCAGGGTTTAACTAACACTAGACTAGGTTACCCAGGGTTGAACGAACACTAGACTAGGTTACCCAGGGTTTAACTAACACTAGACTAGGTTACCCAGGGTTTAACTAACACTAGACTAGGTTACCCAGGGTTTTAACTAACACTAGACTAGGTTACCCAGGGGTTTAACTAACACTAGACTAGGTTACCCAGGGTTTAACTAACACTAGACTAGGTTACCCAGGGTTTAACTAACACTAGACTAGGTTACCCAGGGGTTTAACTAACACTAGACTAGGTTACCCAGGGGTTGAACGAACACTAGACTAGTTTACCCAGGGGTTGAACGAACACTAGACTAGGTTACCCAGGGGTTTAACTAACACTAGACTAGGTTACCCAGGGGTTTAACTAACACTAGGTTACCCAGGGGTTTAACTAACACTAGACTAGGTTACCCAGGGGTTTAACTAACACTAGACTAGGTTACCCAGGGGTTTAACTAACACTAGACTAGGTTACCCAGGGGTTTAACTAACACAAGACTAGGTTACCCAGGGGTTGAACGAACACTAGACTAGGTTACCCAGGGGTTGAACGAACACTAGACTAGTTTACCCAGGGGTTGAACGAACACTAGACTAGGTTACCCAGGGGTTTAACTAACACAAGACTAGGTTACCCAGGGTTGAACGAACACTAGACTAGGTTACCCAGGGTTGAACGAACACTAGACTAGGTTACCCAGGGTTGAACGAACACTAGACTAGGTTACCCAGGGTTTAACTAACACTAGACTAGGTTACCCAGGGTTTTAACTAACACTAGGTTACCCAGGGGTTTAACTAACACTAGACTAGGTTACCCAGGGTTTAACTAACACTAGACTAGGTTACCCAGGGTTTAACTAACACTAGGCTAGGTTACCCAGGGTTTAACTAACACTAGACTAGGTTACCCAGGGGTTTAACTAACACTAGACTAGGTTACCCAGGGGTTTAACTAACACTAGACTAGGTTACCCAGGGGTTTAACTAACACTAGACTAGGTTACCCAGGGGTTTAACTAACACAAGACTAGGTTACCCAGGGGTTGAACGAACACTAGACTAGGTTACCCAGGGGTTTAACTAACACTAGACTAGGTTACCCAGGGGTTTAACTAACACTAGACTAGGTTACCCAGGGGTTTAACTAACACAAGACTAGGTTACCCAGGGGTTGAACGAACACTAGACTAGTTTACCCAGGGGTTGAACGAACACTAGACTAGGTTACCCAGGGGTTTAACTAACACTAGACTAGGTTACCCAGGGTTTTAACTAACACTAGGTTACCCAGGGGTTTAACTAACACTAGACTAGGTTACCCAGGGGTTTAACTAACACTAGACTAGGTTACCCAGGGGTTTAACTAACACTAGGCTAGGTTACCCAGGGGTTTAACTAACACTAGACTAGGTTACCCAGGGGTTTAACTAACACTAGACTAGGTTACCCAGGGGTTTAACTAACACTAGACTAGGTTACCCAGGGGTTTAACTAACACTAGACTAGGTTACCCAGGGTTTTAACTAACACTAGGCTAGGTTACCCAGGGTTTAACTAACACTAGGCTAGGTTACCCAGGGTTTTAACTAACACTAGACTAGGTTACCCAGGGGTTTAACTAACACTAGACTAGGTTACCCAGGGGTTTAACTAACACAAGACTAGGTTACCCAGGGTTGAACGAACACTAGACTAGGTTACCCAGGGTTTAACTAACACTAGACTAGGTTACACAGGGGTTAAACTAACACTAGACTAGGTTACCCAGGGTTTTAACTAACACTAGACTAGGTTACCCAGGGGTTTAACTAACACTAGACTAGGTTACACAGGGGTTAAACTAACACTAGACTAGGTTACACAGGGGTTAAACTAACACTAGACTAGGTTACACAGGGGTTAAACTAACACTAGACTAGGTTACACAGGGGTTAAACTAACACTAGACTAGGTTACCCAGGGTTTTAACTAACACTAGACTAGGTTACCCAGGGTTTTAACTAACACTAGACTAGGTTACCCAGGGGTTTAACTAACACTAGACTAGGTTACCCAGGGTTTAACTAACACTAGGCTAGGTTACCCAGGGTTGAACTAACACTAGACTAGGTTACCCAGGGTTGAACTAACACTAGACTAGGTTACCCAGGGTTTAACTAACACTAGACTAGGTTACCCAGGGTTGAACGAACACTAGACTAGGTTACCCAGGGGTTTAACTAACACTAGACTAGGTTACCCAGGGGTTTAACTAACACTAGACTAGGTTACACAGGGGTTTAACTAACACTAGACTAGGTTACACAGGGGTTTAACTAACACTAGACTAGGTTACACAGGGGTTTAACTAACACAAGACTAGGTTACCCAGGGGTTGAACTAACACTAGACTAGGTTACACAGGGGTTTAACTAACACAAGACTAGGTTACCCAGGGGTTGAACTAACACTAGACTAGGTTACCCAGGGGTTAAACTATTCACTAGACTAGGTTACCCAGGGGTTAAACTATTCACTAGACTAGGTTACCCAGGGGTTTAACTAACACGAGACTAGGTTACCCAGGGGTTGAACTACCACTAGACTAGGTTACCCAGGGGTTGAACTAACACTAGACTAGGTTAACCAGGGGTTTAACTAACACTAGACTAGGTTACCCAGGGGTTTAACTAACACTAGACTAGGTTACCCAGGGGTTTAACTAACCCTAGACGAGGTTACACAGGGGTTTAACTAACACTATACTAGGTTACCCAGGGGTTTAACTAACACTAGACTAGGTTACCCAGGGGTTTAACTAACACTAGACTAGGTTACCCAAGGGGTTTAACTAACACTAGACTAGGTTACCCAGGGGTTTAACTAACACTAGGCTAGGTTACCCAGGGGTTTAACTAACACTAGACTAGGTTACCCAGGGGTTTAACTAACACTAGGCTAGGTTACCCAGGGTTTTAACTAACACTAGGTTACCCAGGGGTTTAACTAACACTAGACTAGGTTACCCAGGGTTTTAACTAACACTAGACTAGGTTACCCAGGGGTTTAACTAACACAAGACTAGGTTACCCAGGGTTGAACGAACACTAGACTAGGTTACCCAGGGTTTAACTAACACTAGACTAGGTTACACAGGGGTTAAACTAACACTAGACTAGGTTACCCAGGGTTTTAACTAACACTAGACTAGGTTACCCAGGGGTTTAACTAACACTAGACTAGGTTACACAGGGGTTAAACTAACACTAGACTAGGTTACACAGGGGTTAAACTAACACTAGACTAGGTTACACAGGGTTAAACTAACACTAGACTAGGTTACACAGGGTTAAACTAACACTAGACTAGGTTACCCAGGGTTTTAACTAACACTAGACTAGGTTACCCAGGGTTTTAACTAACACTAGACTAGGTTACCCAGGGTTTAACTAACACTAGACTAGGTTACCCAGGGGTTTAACTAACACTAGGCTAGGTTACCCAGGGGTTTAACTAACACTAGACTAGGTTACCCAGGGTTGAACTAACACTAGACTAGGTTACCCAGGGTTGAACTAACACTAGACTAGGTTACCCAGGGGTTTAACTAACACTAGACTAGGTTACCCAGGGTTGAACGAACACTAGACTAGGTTACCCAGGGGTTTAACTACCACTAGACTAGGTTACCCAGGGTTTAACTAACACTAGACTAGGTTACCCAGGGTTTAACTAACACTAGGCTAGGTTACCCAGGGGTTTAACTAACACTAGACTAGGTTACCCAGGGGTTTAACTAACACTAGGCTAGGTTACCCAGGGGTTTAACTAACACTAGGCTAGGTTACCCAGGGTTTTAACTAACACTAGATTAGGTTACCCAGGGTTTAACTAACACTAGACTAGGTTACCCAGGGTTTAACTAACACAAGACTAGGTTACCCAGGGTTGAACGAACACTAGACTAGGTTACCCAGGGTTTAACTAACACTAGACTAGGTTACACAGGGTTAAACTAACACTAGACTAGGTTACCCAGGGTTTTAACTAACACTAGACTAGGTTACCCAGGGGTTTAACTAACACTAGACTAGGTTACACAGGGGTTAAACTAACACTAGACTAGGTTACACAGGGGTTAAACTAACACTAGACTAGGTTACACAGGGGTTAAACTAACACTAGACTAGGTTACACAGGGTTAAACTAACACTAGACTAGGTTACCCAGGGTTTTAACTAACACTAGACTAGGTTACCCAGGGTTTTAACTAACACTAGACTAGGTTACCCAGGGTTTAACTAACACTAGACTAGGTTACCCAGGGTTTAACTAACACTAGGCTAGGTTACCCAGGGTTTAACTAACACTAGACTAGGTTACCCAGGGGTTGAACTAACACTAGACTAGGTTACCCAGGGGTTGAACTAACACTAGACTAGGTTACCCAGGGTTTAACTAACACTAGACTAGGTTACCCAGGGGTTGAACGAACACTAGACTAGGTTACCCAGGGTTTAACTACCACTAGACTAGGTTACACAGGGTTTAACTAACACTAGACTAGGTTACACAGGGGTTTAACGAACACTAGACTAGGTTACCCAGGGTTTAACTAACACTAGACTAGGTTACCCAGGGTTTAACTAACACTAGACTAGGTTACCCAGGGGTTTAACTATTCACTAGACTAGGTTACCCAGGGGTTAAACTAACACTAGGCTAGGTTACCCAGGGGTTAAACTAACACTAGGCTAGGTTACCCAGGGTTTTAACTAACACTAGACTAGGTTACCCAGGGTTTAACTAACACTAGACTAGGTTACCCAGGGGTTTAACTAACACTAGACTAGGTTACACAGGGGTTTAACTAACACTAGACTAGGTTACCCAGGGGTTTAACTAACACTAGACTAGGTTACCCAGGGGTTGAACAACACTAGACTAGGTTACCCAGGGGTTTAACTAACACTAGACTAGGTTACCCAGGGGTTGAAACGCAACACTAGACTAGGTTACACAGGGTTTAACTAACACTAGACTAGGTTACCCAGGGTTTTAACTAACACTAGACTAGGTTACCCAGGGTTTTAACTAACACTAGACTAGGTTACCCAGGGTTTTAACTAACACTAGACTAGGTTACCCAGGGGTTTAACTAACACTAGCCTAGGTTACACAGGGTTAAACTAACACTAGACTAGGTTACCCAGGGGTTTAACTAACACTAGACTAGGTTACCCAGGGTTTAACTAACACTAGGCTAGGTTACCCAGGGTTTTAACTAACACTAGACTAGGTTACCCAGGGGTTTAACTAACACTAGACTAGGTTACACAGGGTTTAACTAACACAAGACTAGGTTACCCAGGGGTTGAACTAACACTAGACTAGGTTACCCAGGGTTGAACTAACACTAGACTAGGTTACCCAGGGGTTTAACTAACACTAGACTAGGTTACACAGGGGTTTAACTAACACAAGACTAGGTTACCCAGGGTTGAACTAACACTAGACTAGGTTACCCAGGGTTAAACTATTCACTAGACTAGGTTACCCAGGGGTTTAACTAACACGAGACTAGGTTACCCAGGGTTGAACTACCACTAGACTAGGTTACCCAGGGGTTTAACTAACACTAGACTAGGTTACCCAGGGTTTAACTAACACTAGACTAGGTTACCCAGGGTTTAACTAACACTAGACTAGGTTACCCAGGGGTTTAACTAACCTAGACGAGGTTACACAGGGGTTTAACTAACACTATACTAGGTTACACAGGGGTTTAACTAACACTAGACTAGGTTACACAGGGGTTTAACTAACACTAGACTAGGTTACCCAGGGTTTAACTACCACTAGACTAGGTTATACAGGGTTTAACTAACACTAGACTAGGTTACCCAGGGGTTAAACTAACACTAGACTAGGTTACCCAGGGGTTAAACTAACACTAGACTAGGTTACCCAGGGGTTAAACTAACACTAGACTAGGTTACACAGGGGTTTAACTAACACTAGACTAGGTTACACAGGGGTTTAACTAACACAAGACTAGGTTACCCAGGGGTTTAACTATTCACTCGACTTGGTTAAACAGGGGTTTAACTAACACTAGACTAGGTTATGGAACAATACATCACAGCTGGAAACTGGACTGATTAACTACCTTTCACCTCCAGTCTAATAGATGTGTCGGGAGCTACGCACAAAATGGCTGCCAAGTTTCACTCAGGTAGTGTTGGATATGGGGCGGCAGTGGTTAGAGTGTAGAGGAGGCAGGTAGCCTAGTGGTTAGAGTGTAGAGGAGGCAGGTAGCCTAGTGGTTAGAGTGTAGAGGAGGCAGGTAGCCTAGTGGTTAGAGTGTAGAGGAGGCAGGTAGCCTAGTGGGTAGAGTGTAGAGGAGGCAGGTAGCCTAGTGGTTAGAGTGGAGGGGCGGCAGGGTGGCCT
>NW_026285369.1:0-2415 GCF_023373465.1 Oncorhynchus keta | reverse complement strand
TAGATCTAGCTGGTCTGTCATAATACAATAGAGACAGTAGATCTAGCTGGTCTGTCATAATATAATAGAGACAGTAGATCTAGCTGGTCTCGTCATACTATAATAGAGACAGTAGAATCTAGCTGGTCTGTCATAATATAATAGAGACAGTAGAACTAGCTGGTCTTTCAAAATATAATAGAAACAGTAGATCTAGCTGGTCTGTCATAATTATAATCGAGATAGTAGATCTAGCTGGTCTGTCATAATATAATAGAGATAGTAGATCTAGCTGGTCTGTCATAATATAACAGAGACAGCAGATCTAGCTGGTCTGTCATAATATAATAGAGACAGTAGATCTAGCTGGTCTGTCAAAATAATAATAGAGACAGTAGATCTAGCTGGATCTGTCATAATATAATAGAGACAGTAGATCTAGCTGGTCTGTCATAATATAATAGAGACAGTAGATCTCGCTGGTCTGTCATACTATAATAGAGACAGTAGAACTAGCTGGTCTGTCATAATATAATAGAGACAGTAGAACTAGATGGTCTGTAATAATACAATAGAGACAGTAGATCCAGCTGGTCTGTCATAATATAATAGAGACAGTAGATCTCACTGGTCTGACATATTATAATAGAGACAGTAGATGTAGCTGGTCTGTCAAATTACAATAGAGACAGTAGATCTAGCTTGTCTGACATAATATAATAGAGACAGTAGATGTAGCTGGTCTGTCATAATATAATAGAGACAGTAGATCTAGCTGATCTGTCATAATACAATAGAGACAGTAGATCTAGCTGGTCTGGCATAATACAATAGAGACACTAGATCTAGCTGGTCTGTCATACTATAATAGAGACAGTAGATCTAGCTGGTCTGTCATAATATAATAGAGACAGTAGATACAGTTGATCTGTCATAATATAATAGAGACAGTAGATCTAGCTGGTCTGTCATAATATAATAGAGACAGTAGATCTAGCTGATCTGTCATACTATAATAGAGACAGTAGATCTCACTGGTCTGACATATTGTAATAGAGACCGTAGATGTAGCTGGTCTGTCATATTATAATAGAGACAGTAGATACAGCTGGTCTGTCAAATTATAATAGAGACAGTAGATCTAGCTTGTCTGACATAATATAATAGAGACAGTTACCTAGCTGGTCTGTCATAATATAATAGAGACAGTAGATCTCACTGGTCTGACATATTATAATAGAGACAGTAGATCTAGCTGGTCTGTCATATTATAATAGAGACAGCAGATACAGCTGATCTGTCATAATATAATAGAGACAGTAGATCTAGCTGGTCTGTCATAATAAAATAGAGACAGTAGATCTAGCTGGTCTGTCATAATAAAATAGAGACAGCAGATCTAGCTGGTCTGTCATACTATAATAGAGACAGTAGATCTAGCTGGTCTGTCATAATACAACAGAGACAGCAGATCTAGCTGGTCTGTCATACTACAATAGAGACAGTATATCTAGCTGGTCTGTCATATTATAATAGAGACAGTAGAACTAGCTAGTCTGTCAAAATATAATAGAAACAGTAGATCTAGCTGGTCTGTCAAATTATAATAGAGACAGTAGATCTAGCTTGTCTGACATAATATAATAGAGACAGTTACCTAGCTGGTCTGTCATAATATAATAGAGACAGTAGATCTCACTGGTCTGACATATTATAATAGAGACAGTAGATCTAGCTGGTCTGTCATAATATAATAGAGACATAGAGACAGTAGATCTAGCTGGTCTGTCATAAAACAGTAGAGACAGTATATTTAGCTGATCTGTCATAATATAATAGAGACAGTAGATCTCGCTGGTCTGTCATACTATAATAGAGACAGTAGAACTAGCTCGTCTGTCATAATATAATAGAGACAGTAGAAATAGCTGGTCTGTCAAAATATAATAGAAACAGTAGATCTAGCTGGTCTGTCAAATTATAATAGAGACAGTAGATCTAGCTGGTCTGTAATAATACAATAGAGACAGTAGATCCAGCTGGTCTATCATAATATAATAGAGACAGTAGATCTAGCTGGTATGTCATAATATAATAGAGACAGTAGATCTCGCTGGTCTGTCATACTATAATAGAGACAGTAGAACTAGCTGGTCTGTCATAATATAATAGAGACAGTAGAACTAGCTAGTCTGTCAAAATATAATAGAAACAGTAGATCTAGCTGGTCTGTCAAATTATAATAGAGACAGTAGATCTAGCTTGTCTGACATAATATAAATAGAGACAGTTACCTAGCTGGTCTGTCATAATATAATAGAGACAGTAGATCTCACTGGTCTGACATATTATAATAGAGACAGTAGATCTAGCTGGTCTGTCATAATATAATAGAGACATAGAGACAGTAGATGTAGCTGGTCTGTCATATTATAA
>NW_026285368.1:0-18330 GCF_023373465.1 Oncorhynchus keta | reverse complement strand
CTATTGTATTCTGACAGACCAGCTAGATCTACTGTCTCAATATATTATGACAGATCAGCTCGATCTGCTGTCTCTATTATAATATGACAAACAAGCTGTATCTACTGTCTCTATTATAGTATGACAGACCAGCGAGATCTACTGTCTCTATTACATTATGACAGACCAGCTAGATCTACTGTCTCTATTATAATATGAGAGACCAGCTAGATCTACTGTCTCTATTATAATATGTCAGACCAGTGGGATCTACTGTCTCTATTATATTATGACAGACCAGCTTGGTAACTGTCTCTATTATATTATGACAGACCAGCTAGATCCACTGTCTCTATTATATTATGACAGACCAGCTAGATCTACTGTCTCTATTACATTATGACAGACCAGCTAGATCTACTGTCTCTATTATAATATGAGAGACCAGCTAGATCTACTGTCTCTATTATAATATGTCAGACCAGTGGAATCTACTGTCTCTATTATATTATGACAGAACAGCTTGGTAACTGTCTCTATTATATTATGACAGACCAGCTAGATCCACTGTCTCTATTATATTATGACAGACCAGCTAGATCTACTGTCTCTATTATATTTTGTCAGACCAGCTAAATCTACTGTCTCTATTATATTATAATCGACGAGCTGTATCTGCTGTCTCTATTATAATATGACAGACGAGCTGTATCTACTGTCTCTATTATAATATGAAAGACCAGCTAGATCTACTGTCTCTATTATTTTATGACAGACCAGCTAGATCTACTGTCTCTGTGTCTATGTCTCTATTATATACTGACAGATCAGCTAGATCTACTGTCTCTCTTATATTATGACAGACCAGCTAGATCCACTGTCTCTATTATATTATGACAGACCAGCTAGATCTACTGTCTCTATTATAGTATGACAGACCAGCTAGATCTGCTGTCTCTATTGTATTATGCCAGACCAGCTAGATCTACTGTCTCTATTGTATTATGACAGACCAGCTAGATCTACTGTCTCTATTATATTATGACAGATCAGCTAGATCTACTGACTCAATTTTATTATGACAGACCAGCTAGATCTACTGTCTCTATTATATTATGACAGATCGGCTGTATCTACTGTCTCTATTATAATATGACAGACCAGCTACATCTACTGTCTCTATGTCTCTATTATATTATGACAGACCACCTGGATCTACTGTCTCATTATAATATGTCAGACCAGTGAGATCTACTGTCTCTATTATATTATGACAGACCAGCTAGGTAACTGTCTCTATTATATTATGTCAGACAAGCTAGATCTACTGTCCCTATTATAATTTGAAAGACCAGCTAGATCTACTGTATCTATTATATTATGACAGACCAGCTAGATCTACTGTCTCTGTGTCTATGTCTCTGTTATATAATGACAGACCAGCAGGATCTACTGTCTCTCTTATATTATGACATACCAGCTAGATCGACTGTCTCTCTTATATTATGACAGACCAGCTAGATCCACTGTCTCTATTATATTATGACAGACCAGCTAGATCTACTGTCTCTATTATAGTATGACAGACCAGCTAGATCCACTGTCTCTATTATATTATGACAGACCAGCTAGATCTACTGTCTCTATTATAGTATGACAGACCAGCAAGATCTGCTATCTATATTGTATTATGACAGACCAGCTAGATCTACTGTCTCTATTATATTATGACAGATCAGCTAGATCTACTGTCTCTATTATAATATGACAGACCAGCTACATCTACTGTCTCTATGTCTCTATTATATTATGACAGACCAGCTGGATCTACTGTCTCCATTATAATATGACAGACCAGCTAGATCTACTGTCTCTATTATAATATGTCAGACCAGTGAGATCTACTGTCTCTATTATATTATGACAGACCAGCTACATCTACTGTCTATATGTCTCTATTATAATGTGACAGACCAACCAGATCTACTGTTTCTATTATTATATGTCAGACCAGTGAGATCTACTGTCTCTATTGCATTATGACAGACCAGCTAGATCTACTGTCTCTATTATATTATGACAGACCAGCTAGATCTACTGTCTCTCTTATAGTATGACAGACCAGCTAGATCCACTGTCTCTATTGTAGTATGTATGACAGACCAGCTAGATCTACTGTCTCTATTGTATTATGACAGACCAGCTAGATCTACTGTCTCTATTGTATTATGACAGATCAGCTCGATCTGCTGTCTCTATTATATTATGACAGACAACCTGGATCTACTGTCTCTATTATAGTATGACAGACCAGCGAGATCTACTGTCTCTATTACATTATGACAGACCAGCTAGATCTACTGTCTCTATTATATTATGACAGACCAGCTACATCTACTGTCTCTATGTCTCTATTATATTATGACAGACCAGCTAGATCTACTGTCTCCATTATAATATGACAGACCAGCTAGATCTACTGTCTCTATTACAATATGTCAGACCAGTGAGATCTACTGTCTCTATTATATTATGACAGACCAGCTAGGTAACTGTCTCTATTATATTATGACAGACCAGCTAGATCTACTGTCTCTGTGTCTATGTCTCTGTTATATAATGACAGACCAGCTAGATCGACTGTCTCTCTTATATTATGACATACCAGCTAGATCGACTGTCTCTATTATATTATGACAGACCAGCTGGATCTACTGTCTCTATTGTATTATTACAGACCAGCTAGATCTACTGTCTCTATTATATTTTGACAGACCAGCTATTTCTATTGTCTCTATTATATTATGACAGACCAGCTAGTTCTACTGTCTCTATTATAGTATGACAGATTAGCTGTATCTACTGTCTCTATTGTAATATGACAGACCAGCTAGATTTACTGTCTCTATTATATTATGACAGATCAGCTGTATCTACTGTCTCTATTATAATATGACAGACCAGCTAGATATACTGTCTCTATTATAGTATGACAGACGAGCTAGATCTACTGTCTATTTTATTATGACAGACCAGCTAGATCTACTGTCTCTATTATATTATGACAGACCAGCTAGATCTACTGTCTCTCTTATATTATGACAGACCAGCTAGATCCACTGTCTCCATTGTAGTATGACAGACCAGCTAGATCTACTGTCTCTATTATAGTATGACAGACCAGCTAGATCTACTGTCTCTATTGTATTCTGACAGACTAGCTAGATCTACTGTCTCTATTATATTATGACAGATCAGCTCGATCTGCTGTCTCTATTATATTATGACAGACAAGCTGTATCTACTGTCTCTATTATAGTATGACAGACCAGCTAGATCTACTGTCTCTATTACATTATGACAGACCAGCTAGATCTACTGTCTCTATTACATTATGACAGACCAGCTAGATCTACTGTCTCTATTATATTATGACAGACCAGCTAGATCTACTGTCTCTATTATATTATGACAGACCAGCTAGATCCACTGTCTCTATTGTAGTATGACAGACCCGTTAGATCTACTGTCTCTATTATAGTATGACAGACCAGCTAGATCTACTGTCTATTTTATTATGACAGACCAGCTAGATTTACTGTCTCTATTGCATTATGACAGACCAGCTAGATCTACTGTCTCTATTATATTATGACAGACCAGCTAGATCTACTGTCTCTCTTATATTATGACAGACAAGCTGTATCTACTGTCTCTATTACATTATGACAGACCAGCTAGATCTACTGTCTCTATTACATTATGACAGACCAGCTAGATCTACTGTCTCTATTATATTATGACAGATCAGCTCGATCTGCTGTCTCTATTATATTATGACAGACAAGCTGTATCTACCGTCTCTATTACATTATGACAGACCAGCTAGATCTACTGTCTCTATTACATTATGACAGACCAGCTAGATCTACTGTCTCTATTACATTATGACAGACCAGCTAGATCTACTGTCTCTATTATATTATGACAGATCAGCTCGATCTGCTGTCTCTATTATATTATGACAGACAAGCTGTATCTACTGTCTCTATTACATTATGACAGACCAGCTAGATCTACTGTCTCTATTACATTATGACAGACCAGCTAGATCTACTGTCTCTATTATAATATGTCAGACCAGTGAGACCTACTGTCTCTATTATATTATGACAGATCAGCTAGATTTACTGTCTCTATTATATTATGACAGACCAGCTAGATCTGCTGTCTCTATTATATTATGACAGACCAGCGAGATCTACTGTCTCTATTGTGACAGACCAGCTAGATCTACTGTCTCTATTATATTTTGTCAGACCAGCTAAATCTACTGTCTCTATTATATTATAATCGACGAGCTGTATCTGCTGTCTCTATTATAATATGACAGACGAGCTGTATCTACTGTCTCTATTATAATATGAAAGACCAGCTAGATCTACTGTCTCTATTATTTTATGACAGACCAGCTAGATCTACTGTCTCTGTGTCTATGTCTCTATTATATACTGACAGATCAGCTAGATCGACTGTCTCTCTTATATTATGACATACCAGCTAGATCAACTGTCTCTATTATATTATGACAGACCAGCTGGATCTACTGTCTCTATTGTATTATTACAGACCAGCTAGATCTACTGTCTCTATTATATTATGACAGACCAGCTAGATCTACTGTCTCTGTGTCTATGTCTCTGTTATATAATGACAGACCAGCTAGATCGACTGTCTCTCTTATATTATGACATACCAGCTAGATCGACTGTCTCTATTATATTATGACAGACCAGCTGGATCTACTGTCTCTATTATATTATAATCGACCAGCTGTATCTGCTGTCTCTATTATAATATGACAGACCAGCTGTATCTACTGTCTCTATTATAATATGAAAGACCAGCTAGATTTACTGTCTCTATTATTTTATGACAGACCAGCTAGATCTACTGTCTCTGAGTCTATGTCTCTATTATATACTGACAGATCAGCTAGATCTACTGTCTCTCTTATATTATGACAGACCAGCTAGATCCACTGTCTCTATTATATTATGACAGACCAGCTAGATCTACTCTCTCTATTATAGTATGACAGACCAGCTAGATCTGCTGTGTCTATTGTATTATGACAGACCAGCTAGATCTACTGTCTGTATTGTATTATGACAGACCAGCTAGATCTACTGTCTCTATTATATTATGACAGATCAGCTAGATCTACTGTCTCTATTTTATTATGACAGACCAGCTAGATCTACTTTCTCTATTATATTATGACAGATCAGCTGTATCTACTGTCTCTATTATAATATGACAGACCAGCTAGATCTACTGTCTCTATGTCTCTATTATATTATGACAGACCACCTGGATCTACTGTCTCATTATAATATGTCAGACCAGTGAGATCTACTGTCTCTATTATATTATGACAGACCAGCTAGGTAACTGTCTCTATTATATTATGTCAGACAAGCTAGATCTACTGTCCCTATTATAATTTGAAAGACCAGCTAGATCTACTGTATCTATTATATTATGACAGACCAGCTAGATCTACTGTCTCTGTGTCTATGTCTCTGTTATATAATGACAGACCAGCTAGATCTACTGTCTCTCTTATATTATGACATACCAGCTAGATCTACTGTCTCTATTATATTATGACAGACCAGCTGGATCTACTGTCTCTATTGTATTATTACAGACCAGCTAGATCTACTGTCTCTATTATATTTTGACAGACCAGCTATTTCTATTGTCTCTATTATATTATGACAGACCAGCTAGATCTACTGTCTCTATTATAGTATGACAGATTAGCTGTATCTACTGTCTCTATTGTAATATGACAGACCAGCTACATCTACTGTCAATATTATAATATGTCAGACCAGTGAGATCTACTGTCTCTATTATATTATGACAGATCAGCTAGATTTACTGTCTCTATTATATTATGACAGATCAGCTGTATCTACTGTCTCTATTATAATATGACAGACCAGCTAGATATACTGTCTCTATAATAGTATGACAGACGAGCTAGATCTACTGTCTATTTTATTATGACAGACCAGCTAGATTTACTGTCTCTATTGCATTATGACAGACCAGCTAGATCTACTGTCTCTATTATATTATGACAGACCAGCTAGATCTACTGTCTCTCTTATATTATGACAGACCAGCTAGATCCACTGTCTCTATTGTAGTATGACAGACCAGCTAGATCTACTGTCTCTATTATATTATGACAGACCAGCTAGATCTACTGTCTCTATTGTATTCTGACAGACTAGCTAGATCTACTGTCTCTATTATATTATGACAGATCAGCTCGATCTACTGTCTCTATTATATTATGACAGACAAGCTGTATCTACTGTCTCTATTATAATATGACAGACAAGCTAGATCTACTGTCTCTATTATAGTATGACAGACCAGCTAGATCTACTGTCTCTATTACATTATGACAGACCAGCTAGATCTACTGTCTCTATTACATTATGACAGACCAGCTAGATCTACTGTCTCTATTATAATATGACAGACCAGCTAGATCTACTGTCTCTATTATAATATGTCAGACCAGTGAGACCTACTGTCTCTATTATATTATGACAGATCAGCTAGATTTACTGTCTCTATTATATTATGACAGACCAGCTAGATCTGCTGTCTCTATTATATTATGACAGACCAGCGAGATCTACTGTCTCTATATTATGACAGACCAGCTAGATCTACTGTCTCTATTATAATATGACAGACCAGCTAGATCTACTGTCTCTATTATAATATGTCAGACCAGTGAGACCTACTGTCTCTATTATATTATGACAGACCAGCTAGATCTGCTGTCTCTATTATATTTTGTCAGACCAGCTAAATCTACTGTCTCTATTATATTATAATCGACCAGCTGTATCTGCTGTCTCTATTATAATATGACAGACGAGCTGTATCTACTGTCTCTATTATAATATGAAAGACCAGCTAGATCTACTGTCTCTATTATTTTATGACAGACCAGCTAGATCTACTGTCTCTGTGTCTATGTCTCTATTATATACTGACAGACAGCTAGATCTACTGTCTCTCTTATATTATGACAGACCAGCTAGATCCACTGTCTCTATTATATTATGACAGACTAGCTAGATCTACTCTCTCTATTATAGTATGACAGACCAGCTAGATCTGCTGTGTCTATTGTATTATGACAGACCAGCTAGATCTACTGTCTCTATTGTATTATGACAGACCAGCTAGATCTACTGTCTCTATTATATTATGACAGATCAGCTAGATCTACTGTCTCTATTTTATTATGACAGACCAGCTAGATCTACTTTCTCTATTATATTATGACAGATCGGCTGTATCTACTGTCTCTATTATAATATGACAGACCAGCTACATCTACTGTCTCTATGTCTCTATTATATTATGACAGACCACCTGGATCTACTGTCTCATTATAATATGTCAGACCAGTGAGATCTACTGTCTCTATTATATTATGACAGACCAGCTAGGTAACTGTCTCTATTATATTATGTCAGACAAGCTAGATCTACTGTCCCTATTATAATTTGAAAGACCAGCTAGATCTACTGTATCTATTATATTATGACAGACCAGCTACATCTACTGTCTATATGTCTCTATTATAATGTGACAGACCAACCAGATCTACTGTCTCTATTATAATATTTCAGACCAGTGAGATCTACTGTCTCTATTATATTATGACAGACCAGCTAGGTAACTGTCTCTATTATATTATGTCAGACAAGCTAGATCTACTGTCCCTATTATAATTTGAAAGACCAGCTAGATCTACTGTATCTATTATATTATGACAGACCAGCTAGATCTACTGTCTCTGTGTCTATGTCTCTGTTATATAATGACAGACCAGCAGGATCTACTGTCTCTCTTATATTATGACATACCAGCTAGATCGACTGTCTCTCTTATATTATGACAGACCAGCTAGATCCACTGTCTCTATTATATTATGACAGGCCAGCTAGATCTACTGTCTCTATTATAGTATGACAGACCAGCAAGATCTACTATCTATATTGTATTATAACAGACCAGCTAGATCTACTGTCTCTATTATATTATGACAGACCAGCTAGATCTACTGTCTCTATTTTATTATGACAGACCAGCTAGATCTACTGTCTCTATTATATTATGACAGATCATTTGTATCTACTGTCTCTATTATAATATGACAGACCAGCTACATCTACTGTCTCTATGTCTCTATTATATTATGACAGACCAGCTGGATCTACTGTCTCCATTATAATATGACAGACCAGCTAGATCTACTGTCTCTATTATAATATGTCAGACCAGTGAGATCTACTGTCTCTATTATATTATGACAGACCAGCTAGATCTACTGTCTATATGTCTCTATTATAATGTGACAGACCAGCCAGATCTACTGTCTCTATTATATTATGACAGACCAGCTAGATCCACTGTCTCTATTATAGTATGACAGACCAGCTAGATCTACTGTCTCTATTGTATTATGACAGATCAGCTCGATCTGCTGTCTCTATTATATTATGACAGACAAGCTGGATCTACTGTCTCTATTATAGTATGACAGACCAGCGAGATCTACTGTCTCTCTTATATTATGACAGACCAGCTAGATCCACTGTCTCTATTGTAGTATGACAGACCAGCTAGATCTACTGTCTCAATTATATTATGACAGACCAGCTAGATCTACTGTCTCTATTGTATTATGACAGACCAGCTAGATCTACTGTCTCTATTATATTATGACAGACAACCTGGATCTACTGTCTCTTTTATATTATGACAGACCAGCGAGATCTACTGTCTCTATTACATTATGACAGACCAGCTATATCTACTGTCTCTATTATATTATGATAGACCAGCTAGATCTACTGTCTCTATGTCTCTATTATATTATGACAGACCAGCTGGATCTACTGTCTCCATTATAATATAACAGACCAGCTAGATCCACTGTCTCTATTATATTATGACAGACCAGATAGTTCTACTGTCTCTATTATATTATGACAGACCAGCAAGATCTACTGTCTCTATTATATTATACAGACCAGCTGTATCTGCTGTCTCTATTATAATATGACAGACCAGCTGTATCTACTGTCTCTATTATAATATGAAAGACCAGCTAGATCTACTGTCTCTATTATTTTATGACAGACCAGCTAGGTCTACTGTCTCTGTGTCTATGTCTCTATTATATACTGACAGATCAGCTAGATCTACTGTCTCTCTTATATTATGACAGACCAGCTAGATCCACTGTCTCTATTATATTATGACAGACCAGCTAGATCTACTGTCTCTATTATAGTTATGACAGACCATCTAGATCTGCTGTCTCTATTGTATTATGACAGACCAGCTAGATCTACTGTCTCTATTGTATTATGACAGACCAGCTAGATCTACTGTCTCTATTATATTATGACAGATCAGCTAGATCTACTGTCTCTATTTTATTATGACAGACCAGCTAGATCTACTGTCTCTATTATATTATGACAGATCAGCTAGATCTACTGTCTCTATTATAATATGACAGACCAGCTACATCTACTGTCTCTATGTCTCTATTATATTATGATAGACCACCTGGATCTACTGTCTCCATTATAACATGACAGACCAGCTAGATCTACTGTCTCTATTATAATATGACAGACCAGTGAGATCTACTGTCTCTATTATATTATGACAGACCAGCTCGGTAACTGTCTCTATTATATTATGTCAGACAAGCTAGATCTACTGTCTCTATTATAATTTGAAAGACCAGCTAGATCTACTGTATATATTATATTATGACAGACCAGCTAGATCTACTGTCTCTGTGTCTATGTCTCTGTTATATAATGACAGACCAGCAGGATCTACTGTCTCTCTTATATTATGACATACCAGCTAGATCGACTGTCTCTCTTATATTATGACAGACCAGCTAGGTAACTGTCTCTATTATATTATGTCAGACAAGCTAGATCTACTGTCCCTATTATAATTTGAAAGACCAGCTAGATCTACTGTATCTATTATATTATGACAGACCAGCTAGATCTACTGTCTCTGTGTCTATGTCTCTGTTATATAATGACAGACCAGCAGGATCTACTGTCTCTCTTATATTATGACATACCAGCTAGATCTACTGTCTCTCTTATATTATGACAGACCAGCTAGATCCACTGTCTCTATTATATTATGACAGGCCAGCTAGATCTACTGTCTCTATTATATTATGACAGACCAGCAAGATCTGCTATCTATATTGTATTATAACAGACCAGCTAGATCTACTGTCTCTATTATATTATGACAGACCAGCTAGATCTACTGTCTCTATTTTATTATGACAGACCAGCTAGATCTACTGTCTCTATTATATTATGACAGATCATTTGTATCTACTGTCTCTATTATAATATGACAGACCAGCTACATCTACTGTCTCTATTCTCTATTATATTATGACAGACCAGCTGGATCTACTGTCTCCATTATAATATGACAGACCAGCTAGATCTACTGTCTCTATTATAATATGTCAGACCAGTGAGATCTACTGTCTCTATTATATTATGACAGACCAGCTACATCTACTGTCTATATGTCTCTATTATAATGTGACAGACCAACCAGATCTACTGTCTCTATTATAATATGACAGACCAGCTAGATCCACTGTCTCTATTGTAGTATGACAGACCAGCTAGATCTACTGTCTCTATTGTATTATGACAGATCAGCTCGATCTGCTGTCTCTATTATATTATGACAGACAACCTGGCCTACTGTCTCTATTATAGTATGACAGACCAGCTAGATCTACTGTCTCTCTTATATTATGACAGACCAGCTAGATCCACTGTCTCTATTATAGTATGACAGACCAGCTAGATCTACTGTCTCAATTATATTATGACAGACCAGCTAGATCTACTGTCTCTATTGTATTATGACAGATCAGCTCGATCTGCTGTCTCTATTATATTATGACAGACAACCTGGATCTACTGTCTCTTTTATAGTATGACAGACCAGCGAGATCTACTGTCTCTATTACATTATGACAGACCAGCTATATCTACTGTCTCTATTATATTATGATAGACCAGCTACATCTACTGTCTCTATGTCTCTATTATATTATGACAGACCAGCTGGATCTACTGTCTCTATGTCTCTATTATATTATGACAGACCAGCTGGATCTACTGTCTCCATTATAATATAACAGACCAGCTAGATCCACTGTCTCTATTATATTATGACAGACCAGATAGTTCTACTGTCTCTATTATATTATGACAGACCAGCAAGATCTACTGTCTCTATTATATTATACTCGAAAAGCTGTATCTGCTGTCTCTATTATAATATGACAGACGAGCTGTATCTACTGTCTCTATTATAATATGAAAGACCAGCTAGATCTACTGTCTCTATTATTTTATGACAGACCAGCTAGGTCTACTGTCTCTGTGTCTATGTCTCTATTATATACTGACAGATCAGCTAGATCTACTGTCTCTCTTATATTATGACAGACCAGCTCGATCCACTGTCTCTATTATATTATGACAGACCAGCTAGATCTACTGTCTCTATTATAGTATGACAGACCATCTAGATCTGCTGTCTCTATTGTATTATGACAGACCAGCTAGATCTACTGTCTCTATTGTATTATGACAGACCAACTAGATCTACTGTCTCTATTATATTATGACAGATCAGCTAGATCTACTGTCTCTATTTTATTATGACAGACCAGCTAGATCTACTGTCTCTATTATATTATGACAGATCAGCTGTATCTACTGTCTCTATTATAATATGACAGACCAGCTACATCTACTGTCTCTATGTCTCTATTATATTATGATAGACCACCTGGATCTACTGTCTCTATTATAACATGACAGACCAGCTAGATCTACTGTCTCTATTATAATATGTCAGACCAGTGAGATCTACTGTCTCTATTATATTATGACAGACCAGCTCGATAACTGTCTCTATTATATTATGACAGACAAGCTAGATCTACTGTCTCTATTATAATTTGAAAGACCAGCTAGATCTACTGTCTATATTATATTATGACAGACCAGCTAGATCTACTGTCTCTGTTCTATGTCTCTGTTATATAATGACAGACCAGCAGGATCTACTGTCTCTCTTATATTATGACATACCAGCTAGATCGACTGTCTCTCTTATATTATGACAGACCAGCTAGATCCACTGTCTCTATTATATTATGACAGACCAGCTAGATCTACTGTCTCTGTGTCTATGTCTCTGTTATATAATGACAGACCAGCTAGATCGACTGTCTCTCTTATATTATGACATTCAAGCTAGATCTACTGTCTCTATTATATTATGACAGACCAACTGATCTACTGTCTCTATTATATTATGACAGACCAGCTAGATCTACTGTCTCTATTATAATTTGACAGACCAGCTATTTCTACTGTCTCTGTTATATTATGACAGACCAGCTAGTTCTACTGTCTCTATTATAGTATGACAGACCAGCTAGATCTACTGTCTCTATTATAATTTGACAGACCAGCTATTTCTACTGTCTCTGTTATATTATGACAGATCAGCTAGATCTATTGTCTCTATTATATTATGACAGACCAGCTAAATATACTGTCTCTACTGTTTTATGACAGACCAGCTAGATCTACTGTCTCTATGTCTCTATTATATTATGACAGACCAGCTGCATCTACTGTCTCTATTATAATATGTCAGACCAGTGAGATCTACTGTCTCTGTTATATTATGACAGACCAGCTAGGTAACTGTCTCTATCATAGTATGACAGATCAGCTAAATCTACTGTCTCTATTATATTATGACAGATCAACTGTATCTACTGGCTCTATTATAATATGACAGACCAGCTAGATATACTGTCTCTATTATATTATGACAGATCAACTGTATCTACTGGCTCTATTATAATATGACAGACCAGCTAGATATACTGTCTCTATTATAGTATGACAGACCAGCTAGATCTAGTGTCTCTATTGTATTATGCCTGACCAGCTAGATCTACTGTCTCTATTGTATTATTACAGATCAGCTAAATTGGCTGTCTCTATTATATTATGACAGACCAGCTAGATCTACTGTCTCTATTATATTATGACAGACCAGCTGGATCAACTGTCTCTATTTTATTATTACAGACCAGCTAGATCTACTGTCTCGATTATAATTTGACAGACCAGCTAGATCTACTGTTTCTATTATATTTTGACAGACCAGCTAGTTCTACTGTCTCTATTATATTATGACAGACCAGCTAGTTCTACTGTCTCTATTATAGTATGACAGACCAGCGAGATCTACTGTCTCTATTATATTATGACAGACCAGCTAGATCTACTGTCTCTATTGTATTATGACAGACCAGCTAGATCTACTGTCTCTCTTATATTATGACAGACCAGCTAGATCCACTGTCTCTATTATATTATGACAGACCAGCTAGATCTACTGTCTCTATTATATTATGACAGATCAGCTAGATCTACTGTCTCTATTATATTATGACAGACCAGCTAGATCTACTGTCTCTATTATATTATGACATATCAACTGTATCTACTGTCTCTATTATAATATGACAGACCAGCTAGATATACTGTCTCTATTATAGTATGACAGACCAGCTAGATCTAGTGTCTCTATTGTATTATGCCAGACCAGCTAGATCTACTGTCTCTATTGTATTATGACAGATCAGCTAGATCTACTGTCTCTATTATAATATGACAGACCAGCTAGATATACTGTCTCTATTATAGAATGACAGACCAGCTAGATCTGTTGTATTATGACAGACCAGCTAGATCTACTGTCTCTATTTTATTATGACAGACCAGCTAGATCTACTGTCTCTATTATATTATGACAGATCAGCTAGATCTACTGTCTCTATTTTATTATGACAGACAGGCTAGATCTACTGTCTCTATTATATTATGACAGATCAGCTGTATCTACTGTCTCTATTATAATATGACAGACCAGCTACATCTACTGTCTCTATGTCTCTATTATATTATGTCAGACAAGCTAGATCTACTGTCTCTATTATAATTTGACAGACCAGCTAGATCTACTGTTTCTATTATATTTTGACAGACTAGCTAGTTCTACTGTCTCTATTATATTATGACAGACCAGCTAGTTCTACTGTCTCTATTATAGTATGACAGACCAGCGAGATCTACTGTCTCTATTTTATTATGACAGACCAGCTAGATCTACTGTCTCTATTATATTATGACAGATCAGCTAGATCTACTGTCTCTATTTTATTATGACAGACCAGCTAGGTAACTGTCTCTATTATATTATGTCAGACAAGCTAGATCTACTGTCTCTATTATAATTTGACAGACCAGCTAGATCTACTGTCTCTATTATATTATGACAGACCAGCTGGATCTACTGTCTCTATTGTATTATTACAGACCAGCTAGATCTAATGTCTCTATTATAATTTGACAGACCAGCTAGATCTACTGTTTCTATTATATTTTGACAGACCATCTAGTTCTACTGTCTCTATTATATTATGACAGACCAGCTAGTTCTACTGTATCTATGATAGTATGACAGACCAGCGAGATCTACTGTCTCTATTAGATTATGACAGATCAGCTAGATCTACTGTCTCTACTGTTTTATGACAGACCAGCAAGATCTACTGTCTCTACTATATTATGACAGATCAGCTGTATCTGCTGTCTCTATTATAATATGACAGACCAGGTAGATCTACTGTTTCTATTATATTTTGACAGACCAGCTAGTTCTACTGTCTCTATTATATTATGACAGAATCAAATCAAATCAAATCAAATCAAATTTATTTATATAGCCCTTCGTACATCAGCTGATATCTCAAAGTGCTGTACAGAAACCCAGCCTAAAACCCCAAACAGCAAACTGCTAGGTGTATTATGATAGACGGTGGCTAGGATCCTAGAAAGGCCAAAACCTATGAAGAAACCTAGCTGGAACCGGGCTATTATGGGGTGAAAGTCCTCTTCTGGCTGTGCCGGGTAGATATTATAACAGAACATGACCAAGATGTTCAAATGTTCATAAATGACCAGCATGGTCGAATAATAATAAGGCAGAACAGTTGAAACTGGAGCAGCAGCACAGTCAGGTGGACTGGGGACAGCAAGGAGCCTTCATGTCAGGTAGTCTGGGGATCTACGGTCCTATTATATCAGGTCAGTTGAAACTGGACCAGGAGCATGGCCAGGTGGACTGGGGACAGCAAGGAGTCCTCATGTCAGGTAGTCCAGGGACATGGTCCTAGGGCTCAGGTCTCCTCCTGAGAGATAGTATGACAGATCAGGAGAGAATTAGAACTGTCTCTCTTATATTCACAGGACACAGCTAGGACAGGAGAAGTCTCCAGATATAACAAACTGACCCTAGCCCCCCCGACACATAAACTACTGCAGCATAAATATGGAGGCTGAGACAGGAGGGGTCAGGAGACACTGTGGCCCCATTATAGTACACCAGCTAGACAGGGCCAAACAGGAAGGATATAACCCCTCCCACTTTGCCAAAGCACATCCCCACACCACTAGAGGATATCTTCAACCACCAACTTACCATCCTGAGACAAGGCTAGTATAGCCCACAAAGATCTCTATTATAACCCAAGGGGGGCAGACCAGCTAGACAGGCCGACCACAACAGTGAATCAACCCACCCAGGTGACGCTACCCCCAGGGATTATGACAGACCAGCAAGCCAGTGACTCAGCCCCGTAACATTTTAGAGGCAGAGAGACCCAGTGGAAAGAGGGGAACCGGCCAGGCAGAGACAGAAGGGCGGTAGTTGCTCCAGAGCTCTTTTTCACCTTCCCACTCCTGGGCCAGACTACACTCAATCATTATGACCCACTGAAGAGATGAGTCTTCAGTAAAGACTTAAAGGTTGAGACCGAGTTTGCGTCTCTGACATGGGTCAGACCGTTCCATAAAATGGATCTATAGGAGAAAGCCCTGCCTCTAGCTGTTTCTTAGAAATTCTAGGGACAATTAGGAGGCCTGCGTCTTGTGACCGTAGCGTACGTGTAGGTATCTACGGCAGGACCAAATCAGAGAGGTAGGTAGGAGCAAGCCCTATGTAATGCTATTGTAGGTTAGCAGTAAAACCTTGAAATCAGCCCTTGCTTTGACAGGAAGCCAGTGTAGAGAGGCTAGCACTGGAGTAATATGATCAAATTTTTTGGTTCTAGTCAGGATTCTACTGTCCGTATTTAGCACTAACTGAAGTTTATTTTAGTGCTTTATCCGTAGCTGGAAAATAGAGCATTGCAGTAGTCTAACCTAGAAGTGACAAACCAGCATGGATTAATTTTTCTGCATCATTTTTGGACAGAAAGTTTCTGATTTTTGCAATGTTCTAGATGGAAAAAGCTGTCCTCGAAATGGTCTTGATATGTTCTTCAAAAGAGAGATCAGGGTCCAGCTAACGCATCTAGGTCCTTCACAGTTTTATTTGAGACGACTGTACAACCATTAAGATTAATTGTCAGATTCAGCAGAAGATCTCTTTGTTTCTTGGGACCTAGAACAAGCATCTCTGTTTTGTCCGAGTTTAATAGTGACAGTTTGCAGCCATACTTCCTATTATATCTGAAACACATGATCTACTGGGCAATTTTGGGGCTTCACCATGTTTCATTGAAATGTACAGCTGTGTGTCATCCGCATAGCAGTGAAAGTTTACATTATGTTTTCGAATAACAGACCAGCTAGTTCTACTGTCTCTATTATAGTATGACAGACCAGCGAGATCTACTGTCTCTATTATATTATGACAGACCAGCTAGATCTACTGTCTCTATTGTATTATGACAGACCAGCTAGATCTACTGTCTCTCTTATATTATGACAGACCAGCTAGATCCACTGTCTCTATTATATTATGACAGACCAGCTAGTTCTACTGTCTCTATTATAGTATGACAGACCAGCTAGATGTACTGTCTCTATTAGATTATGACAGATCAGCTAGATCTACTGTCTCTACTGTTTTATGACAGACCAGCAATATCTACTGTCTCTACTATATTATGACAGATCAGCTGTATCTACTGTCTCTATTATAATATGACAGACCAGGTAGATCTACTGTCTCTATTATAATATGTCAGACCAGTGAGATCTACTGTCTCTATTATATTATGACAGATCAGCTAGATCTACTGTCTCTATTATATTATGACAGACCAGCTAGATCTACTGTCTCTATTATATTATGACAGATCAGCTGTATCTACTGTCTCTATTATAATATGACAGACCAGCTAGATATACTGTCTCTATTATAGTATGACAGACCAGCTAGATCTAGTGTCTCTATTGTATTATGCCAGACCAGCTAGATCTACTGTCTCTATTGTATTATGACAGATCAGCTAGATCTACTGTCTCTATTATATTATAACAGATCAGCTGTATCTACTGTCTCTATTATAATATGACAGACCAGCTAGATCTACTGTCTCTATGTCTCTATTATATTATGACAGACCAGCTAGATCTACTGTCTCTATTATAATATGTCAGACCAGTGAGATCTACTGTCTCTATTATATTATGACAGATCAGCTAGATCTACTGTCTCTATTTTATTATGACAGACCAGCTAGATCTACTGTCTCTATTATATTCTAACAGATCAGCTGTATCTACTGTCTCTATTATAATATGACAGACCAGCTAGATCTACTGTCTCTATGTCTCTATTATATTATGACAGACCAGCTAGATCTACTGTCTCTATTATAATATGTCAGACCAGTGAGATCTACTGTCTCTATTATATTATGACAGACCAGCTAGGTAACTTCCCATCTCTATTATATTATGTCAGACAAGCTAGATCTACTGTCTCTATTATAATTTGACAGACCAGCTGTATCTACTGTCTCTATTATAATATTACAGACCAGCTGCATCTACTGTCTCTATTACAATATGTCAGACCAGTGAGATCTACTGTCTCTATCATAGTATGACAGATCAGCTAAATCTACTGTCTCTATTATATTATGACAGACCAGCTAGATCTACTGTCTCTATTATATTATGACAGATCAACTGTATCTACTGTCTCTATTATAATATGACGGACCAGCTAGATATACTGTCTCTATTATAGTATGACAGACCAGCTAGATCTAGTGTC
>NW_026285367.1:0-3797 GCF_023373465.1 Oncorhynchus keta | reverse complement strand
ACCGCCCTGATTGTCCAATGTAAAGGGGTTAGTTAGTTAGGCAGAAATCCTATTGAGAGATACCAGCCAGACAGACACAACACGGTGTGGTCAGACAGGCCTCTGTGGGAGCTGCTCTGGACAGGTGTCAGTAATGCTGCTAATTGGATTTACCAGCCGTGACTCTGGCTGGTGCTGTGGAATATTTTAATGAGAAAGCATTTCTTTAGGTGTAAAAGCATAATTCAAAGTGAGAATGGGAAAATGTCCGCTCTCAATGTGTTCCATTGTTGATGATACAAGAAATATGAAATGTTTTTCTTCGGTGTGGCTTGAGGCCAGAGTATAATACCTAGCACTTTACATCCAAAGACTAGGTTATTATCAGTAACTATAGAATTCACTGTTGTTGTATCCTCCCTCAGTTTCACCTCTGCTCCATAGAGTTAGTGCTACAGACCTTCACTTCAGCCCTGTCACCATAGGAACGAGCGGGCTGCTATGTACTACCTGACTGAAGTAGTTTCTCCCTGGCAGACAGTGGGCTCTCTGGCCCCTCCTCCGGCCCCTCCTCTGGGCCCTCCTCCACTGCACCAACCAACTGACCACCCTGTCATTGGCGGGGTCAGAGAGGGAGGGGCTGAGAGAGATGTCCCACGCCTCTGCAGACAGACACATATGTATTGGCCAACGTGGCTAGAAACAATATGTACACAGTGGTGTTCACTCCATCTAGCCCCAGAGATGTCTAAATGTCAGGGTACTGACAAACATGAAATACAGACCCGCAAATGTCAGCTACATTCTAATAGTGACTCAAAGGCATCAATTAAAACAGCACACAAAGTTTGGAAATGGAAATGTCAACGCTCAGGTTGCAAACCAAAACTTGCCAGGTGATCATTTCAACGGCTTTCTCTATCTCACAGCACATGAAGAACTTGGGAACTCACTGACCAGTTTTGATTGAATAGCGTCCCCAAGTCAAATCCAAATGGAGGCAGTAGGCTATTACTAATCCTTTGCCGTTTCCATTTCAATTAATTTCCACTGGGAAATAAAAAAGCATGGGCAGACAGATACTATCTAAAGGCACCTGAGGACAGGCTGTATCTCAGTAGCACTAAGCAGACCAGGCATTCATTCATGATGAAGGTTTGCATTATTGAGAGGGGAGTGTCACCTCTGCCCTCTTGTTGCTGTCCAGGAGAAGATCCTTAAAAACTGAGGCTAATGCAGTAATACACTGCCCTTAATCTGGGTCTCAGGTTTAACTAGGTAATACATCTCTCTCCCGGATATAGACCTGGCTATCTTAATTTAGTTTGTCATTTAGCACAGTAGTAGTACAGAAGGATATTGAATTAGTCTCAGGAAATGAAAGAGATTTCACACTCTTCGTGGGACCAGCCAGAAGGAGGGGAGTGAGGTGGCATAACAGGTACTGTGGTAGGTGGATGCTACTTCTTGCCCTTTACACATGATAAAATGATCAAATTCTCACTGTGTCACAATCAACATTGCCTCCGCCATCTCTCTCTAACTGCAATACTGTAAAGCACCACAGCCCTGGGAGGAGAAAGTATCCCAGAGCAGGGAAAAGGTTTTATCAATGCGCAATGGCTTTTAATGAGGGTAACTGAAAGAAGAGCAGCAACAGCTGCAACAATAAACCACAACCTTCATAGTTCTTGAAACTGTCCCCTCAACAATGATGCTCACCAGATACGCTCTCCCATTTCTCTTCTGTCCTCCTTTCATTATCTTCTCGCCCCTACCTCTCACTCTATCCTGCATTTCCTCTCTCTCTCTCTCTCTCTCTCTCTCTCTCTCTCTCTCTCTCAGATCAGCCTGTCCTCTCACGAGACTACAAAGTGCCTCTACCAGCCCAGAGGTGTGAAAGAGACACTTATATTGAGTGCCCTGTCGGTGTAGCCCGCCAGAGCAGCAGACGGGATGTGATCTCTGAAACTGCTTGGTATTCGTGCTGACCCAGAGGATTTATCAGGTAGATGACGATGAGGATATAAATGACTGACTCGCATGTGTACACACTCTCCTAGATCTTCTGTCTACAGCACTACAACGTATGAGACATTGTCTGTGCAGTGGAGGTCATAGGACTAGGACTATTTCCTGGTCACATGGTCTGACCATTACTAGGTCCCGGGAGTATTTCTTGGTCAGGTAAGGTGTTCAGGAACACTCCCAGCCTTACCTACTGACAGAGCTCTTTATAACACTGTACTTTAACACTCCAACCTTCTGTCCAAACTGGCTGTCCTGACTCCCCTGTCCTGACTCTCCCCTGCCCCCCCGCTCACCTCGCTTCCTGCAGCAGCTCGTGGATGTCCGTCTTGGGCTCCAGCAGAGTCTCTCGTGTCTCCGTCCCGGTCTGGCTCCTCTGCGGGGGGAGACTGCAGCGGCTGGGACAGGGACAGGGGCTGGGATTTGCTCACCGACAGAATCTGGATCTTGGCACCCAGGTCCGGGGCCTCAGAGCCCATGAAGGCAGCAGGGCCGCGATACCTGCAGGGGTGGGGTGCATTCACAGACGTTTTGAATTATGTTAATGACTTTGTCCTGCTTGTCTGTGTGTTTGAGCACCCAGCTGTTTACTTCCAAGAGCTGTTCTGTATTCCCTGTCTATGCTTCCCTGAGGTGATTTGATTTGTACCTACTCCTTTATTACTTAGCCGTCTGCTTGCAGCTGCGTTTCTCTGTAATACCTTCCTCTATGTTCATGTCAGAGCTTAGCCTTGTGCCATGGAGTGATATGCTGCACTGAGCAGGTGGCCCTTTTCTTGCCTGGGAGTCTGAATGCTGCTCTGCCTCTGAATGTGACTCTCTCCCTCCCCATCTGAAGGCCCCTCTGAGCATCAGAGAACAGCTTCCTGGGTGTCTCCCTCCACTACCTTAAACAGTCGCTTCTCCACATGTCCCAAGACTGAGGGAGGCGTTATTAGACACACACACACGCACCACACACACACGTCATCATATTAGCTTCCTGATTGTTTGTAGGAACATTGTATTGTATCCCAGTACGTGAGAGACTAAAATATATTGCATGCCAATGTACAGGTGATTGGTATCAGAAGTGGGATACACCAATGTTTATGATCCTATTCTACCTACCAATTGTACCTACCTCTTCCCCATACTGTTTATATTTATTTACTTTTCTGCTCTTTTGCACACCAATATCTCTACCTGTACATGACCATCTGATCATTTATCACTCCAGTGTTAATCTTCAAAATTGTAATTATTCGCCTACCTCCTCCTTGCCTTTGCACACATTGTATATAGACTCTTTATTTTCTTTTTTCCTACTGTGTTATTGACTTGTTAATTGTTTACTCCATGTGTAACTCTGTGTTGTTGTCTGTTCGCCACTGCTATGCTTTATCTTGGCCAGGTCGCAGTTGCAAATGAGAACTTGTTCTCAACTAGGCCTACCTGGTTAAATAAAGGTGAAATAAATAAATAACTCTCAAATATAAGCACCTTTCTCTAGTCTTGAATTCCTGACTGGTCTCCCCTCTACTCGATCTGAAAGCCACTCTGCTCCTCCAGAGTGAGCTCCATGACTGGCTCCTCTTCCTGCTTTCCTGGGCCCCACCTTCCCACCACTCCCTCTCACTGTCCTCACCTGATATACTGTCCTCACTCTGACTGGAAAGCAAATTTATCATTAAAGTATTCTTCTTCACAGCCAACACCAACAACGGTCTATCTCTTGACTGTAGACTCGGGGTTCAATCGCTCAGCACTGATCCTGCTTCCTCAGACCCATTACTTTATCCTGATGGTGA
>NW_026285366.1:10000-12108 GCF_023373465.1 Oncorhynchus keta | reverse complement strand
CGGGCGTTGTAAGATCTGTCAGGAGTCAGCCGTCTGAGCAGGGAGAACAGACTGTTAATACCTCCGGGCGTTATAAGATCTGTCAGGCCTCAGCACCGCCTGGAGCAGGAGAACAGACTGTTAATACCTCTCCGGCGTTGTAAGATCTGTCAGGAGTCAGCACCGTCTGAGCAGGAGAACAGACTGTTAATACCTCTCCGGGCGTTGTAAGATCTGTCAGGAGTCACCACCGTCTGAGCAGGAGAACAGACTGTTAACACCTCTCTGGGCGTTGTAAGATCTGTCAGAACCCTCAGCACCGTCTGAGCAGGAGAACAGACTGTTAATACCTCTCCGGGCGTTGTAAGATCTGTCAGGAGTCAGCACCGTCTGAGCAGGAGAACAAACTGTTAATACCTCTCCGGCGTTGTAAGATCTGTCAGGAGTCAGCACCGTCTGAGCAGGAGAACAACCTGTTAATACCTCTCCGGGCGTTGTAAGATCTGTCAGGCCTCAGCACCGTCTGAGCAGGAGAACAGACTGTTAATACCTCTCCGGGCGTTGTAAGATCTGTCAGGAGTCAGCACCGTCTGAGCAGGAGAACAGACTGTTAATACCTCTCCGGGCGTTGTAAGATCTGTCAGGAGTCAGCACCGTCTGAGCAGGAGAACAAACTGTTAATACCTCTCTGGGCGTTGTAAGATCTGTCAGGAGTCAGCACCGTCTGAGCAGGAGAACAGACTGTTAATACCTCTCTGGGCGTTGTAAGATCTGTCAGGCCTCAGCACCGTCTGAGCAGGAGAACAGACTGTTAATACCTCTCCGGGCGTTGTAAGATCTGTCAGGAGTCAGCACCGTCTGAGCAGGAGAACAAACTGTTAATACCTCTCCGGGCGTTGTAAGATCTGTCAGGAGTCAGCACCGTCTGAGCAGGAGAACAACCTGTTAATACCTCTCCGGGCGTTGTAAGATCTGTCAGGCCTCAGCACCGTCTGAGCAGGAGAACAGACTGTTAATACCTCTCCGGGCGTTGTAAGATCTGTCAGGAGTCAGCACCGTCTGAGCAGGAGAACAGACTGTTAATACCTCTCCGGGCGTTGTAAGATCTGTCAGGAGTCAGCACCGTCTGAGCAGGAGAACAGACTGTTAATACCTCTCCGGGCGTTGTAAGATCTGTCAGGAGTCAGCACCGTCTGAGCAGGAGAACAGACTGTTAATACCTCTCCGGGCGTTGTAAGATCTGTCAGGAGTCAGCACCGTCTGAGCAGGAGAACAGACTGTTAATACCTCTCCGGGCGTTGTAAGATCTGTCAGGAGTCAGCACCGTCTGAGCAGGAGAACAGACTGTACCTCTCCGGGCGTTGTAAGATCTGTCAGGAGTCAGCACCGTCTGAGCAGGAGAACAGACTGTTAATACCTCTCCGGGCGTTGTAAGATCTGTCAGGAGTCAGCACCGTCTGAGCAGGAGAACAGACTGTTAATACCTCTCCGGGCGTTGTAAGATCTGTCAGGAGTCAGCACCGTCTGAGCAGGAGAACAAACTGTTAATACCTCTCCGGGCTTTGTAAGATCTGTCAGGAGTCAGCACCGTCTGAGCAGGAGAACAGACTGTTAATACCTCTCCGGGCGTTGTAAGATCTGTCAGGAGTCAGCACCGTCTGAGCAGGAGAACAAACTGTTAATACCTCTCTGGGCGTTGTAAGATCTGTCAGGCCTCAGCACCGTCTGAGCAGGAGAACAGACTGTTAATACCTCTCCGGGCGTTGTAAGATCTGTCAGGCCTCAGCACCGTCTGAGCAGGAGAACAGACTGTTAATACCTCTCCGGGGGTTGTAAGATCTGTCAGGAGTCAGCACCGTCTGAGCAGGAGAACAGACTGTTAATACCTCTCCGGGCGTTGTAAGATCTGTCAGGCCTCAGCACCGTCTGAGCAGGAGAACAGACTGTTAATACCTCTCCGGGCATTGTAAGATCTGTCAGGCCTCAGCACCGTCTGAGCAGGAGAACAGACTGTTAATACCTCTCCGGGCGTTGTAAGATCTGTCAGGCCTCAGCACCGTCTGAGCAGGAGAACAGACTGTTAATACCTCTCCGGGGGTTGTAAGATCTGTCAGGAGTCAGCACCGTCT
>NW_026285366.1:0-5000 GCF_023373465.1 Oncorhynchus keta | reverse complement strand
TTCTGCGTGACGTTCCATTGAGAGAAGTCAGTATATTTCCTTATTTAGATCAGGAAAGCTAGGGATTAGTCACTAATAGTTAATGTGCTGTTCTGTACTATGGATGTCATCCGAGGGAGGATTCTGGTCAAAAGTAGTGCACTATATAGGGAATAAAAGGCCATTTGGGCCATAGCCTAAATGTGATGCTTCTAATGGTACAGTACGAACGTCATCTACGATGCAGGGTAAAGTAGAATGTTATCTTGAGAAATGTTTCTGTGTTGTGCATAATGTATTTTATATACGGCTTAAAAGTGTCTTCTGTCTTCTGGACAGTACATTGAGAGCATTCATACACTTTATGACCCCAGAGGGAATCAAACCCATCACCCCGGTGTTCAGTATATAACCCCAGAGGGAATCAAACCCACCACCCTGGTGTTCAGTATCTAACCCCAGAGGGAATCAAACCCACCACCCTGGTGTTCAGTATCTAACCCCAGAGGGAATCAAACCCATCACCCTGGTGTTCAGTATATAACCCCAGAGGGAATCAAACCCACCACCCTGGTGTTCAGTATATAACCCCAGAGGGAATCAAACCCACCACCCTGGTGTTCAGTATATAACCCCAGAGGGAATCAAACCCAAACATTTCGCTACACTCGCATTAACATCTGCTAACCATGTGTATGTGACAAATAAAATTTGATTTGATTTGACCCACCACCCTGGTGTTCAGTATATATCCCCAGAGGGAATCAAACCCACCACCCTGGTGTTCAGTATATAACCCCAGAGGCAACCCACCACCCTGGTGTTCAGTATATAACCCCAGGGGCAACTCACCACCCTGGTGTTGCTGGTGCCATGCAAATTCACTTCCCACAGCAGATGAGGCTGTTAGGAGGAGCTATAAGATGACGGGTCCATTGTAGTGGCTGGAATGGAATCAATGGAACGGTATAATTTGCATCAAACATGTGGAAACCACATATTTGACTTTGTTCCATTCATTCCATTCCAGCTATTACAATGAGCCTGTCCTCCCACCAGCCTCCACTGTTCCACAGAGACACCCAGGCTCTGTCCCAAATGGAACCCTGTAGTGCACTACTGTTGACCAGAGCCCTGTGGGCTGTTTTTTTTTTTATGTTGTGTACTGTTGTTGGTTTTGTCATGCTGTAGCTGTAATTGTCTATTAATTGTCTATTAATTCATTCAACCAATCAATCAAGTTTCCCAATTTACACTCCCCTATGCATGTCCGGCGCTGCCAGAGCCGCCCCTCACCCGGCGCTGCCAGAGCCGCCCCTTCACTCCGGAGCTGCCAGAGCCTCCTTCACTCCGGAGCTGCCAGAGCCGCCCTTCACTCCGGTGCTGCCAGAGCCGCCCTTCACTCCGGCGCTGCCAGAGCCTCCCTTCACCCGGAGCTGCCAGAGCTGCCCTTCACCCGGAGCTGCCAGAGCCGCCCTTCACTCCGGCGCTGCCAGAGCGCCCTTCACTCTGGAGCTGCCAGAGCCTCCCTTCACTCCAGCGCCCTCTACGAGGTCTTCAGTCCGGGGCCCACTGCGAGGTCCCGCACCCCGCCTCCGTAAGGAGGCGGACCCTCCCCTTTAGAGTCAGGTTTTGCGGCCGGAGTCCGCACCTTTGGGGTACTGTCACGCCCTGGCCATAGAGAGGCTTTTATTTTCTATGTTGGTTAGGCCAGGTGTGACTAGGTGGGCATTCTATGTTCCTATTTCTATATTTTCGTATTTCTTTGTTTTTGGCCGGGTATGGTTCTCAATCAGGGACAGCTGTCTATCGTTGTCTCTGATTGAGAACCATACTTAGTTAGCTCTTACCCACATGGGTTTTGTGGGTAGTTATTTTCTGTTTAGTGTTTTTGCACCTGACGGAGCTGTTTCGGTGGTTTCTTTTTTCCCTTGTTGTATTTAGTGTTCAGTTTATTAAAATAATGATGAACACTTAGCACGCTGTGTATCTGGGTCCTCACCTTCTTCCACCAACGGCCATTACAGGAGCGGTCTTCTGGTCAGGCTCCGTAGACGGGCACATCGCGCACCGCTCCCGAGCATACTACTCTCCAATGTCCAGTCTCTTGACAACAAGGTAGACGAAATTCGAGCAAGAGTTGCCTTCCAAAGAGACATCAGAGACTGTAAGGTTCTTTGTTTCACGGAAACATGGCTCACTAGGTACAGCCACCTGGTTTCTTCACGCATCGTGCCGACAGAAACAAGCATCTCTCTGGTAAGAAGAAGGGCGGGGGTGTATGCCTTATGATTAATGAGACGTGGTATGATCATAACAACATGCAGGAACTCAAGTCCTTTGTTCACCTGACTTAGAATTTCTCACAATTAATTGCCGACCGCATTATCTACCGAGATAATTCTCTTCGATCATAATCACGGGTCGTGTATATTCCCCCAAGCAGACACATCGACGGCCCTGAAATAACTTAATTCGACTCTCATTCAAGCAAAACTGAAAGCGCGAACCACTGCTTTTAATCAGGGCAAGGTGACCGGAAACATGACTGAATACAAACAGTGTCGCTATTCCTCCGCAAGGCACCAAATAAGTTAAGCGTCAGTATAGAGACAAAGTAGAGTCGCACCAACGGCTCAGACACGAGAGATATGTGGCAGGGTCTACAGTCAATCACGGACTACAAAAGAAAAACCAGCCACATCGTGGACCACAATGTCTTGCTCCCAGACAGACTAAACAACTTCTTTGCTCGCTTTGAGGACAATACAGTGCCACTGACATGGCCCGCTACCAAAACCTGCGGGCTCTCCTTCACTGCAGCCAATGTGAGTAAAACATTTAAACATGTCAACCCCTCGCAAGGCTGTAGGACCAGACGGCATGCCCAGCCACGTCCTCAGAGCATGTGTAGACCAGCTGGCTGACATACGGCTCAGACACAAGAGGCATGTGGCAGGGTCTACAGTCAATCACGGACTACAAGATGAAATCCAGCCCAGTCACGGACCAGGATGTCTTGCTCCCAGGCAGACTAAATAACTTTTTGCCCGCTTTGAGGACAATACAGTGCCACTGACACGGCCTGCAACGGAAACATGCGGTCTCTCCTTCACTGCAGCCGAGGTGAGTAAGACATTTAAACGTGTTAACCCTCGCAAGGCTGCAGGCCCAGACGGCATCCCCAGCCGCGCGCCCCTCAGAGCATGCGCAGACCAGCTGGCCGGTGTGTTACGGACATATTCAATCAATCCTTATACCAGTCTGCTGTTCCCACATGCTTCAAGAGGGCCACCATTGTTCCTGTTCCCAAGAAAGCTAAGGTAATCTGAGCTAAACGACTACCGCCCCGTAGCACTCACTTCCGTCATCATGAAGTGCTTTGAGAGACTAGTCAAGGACCATATCACCTCCACCCTACCTGACACCCTAGACCCACTCCAATTTGCTTACCGCCCAAATAGGTCCACAGACGATGCAATCTCAACCACACTGCACACTGCCCTAACCCACCTGGACAAGAGGAATACCTATGTGAGAATGCTGTTCATCGACTACAGCTCGGCATTCAACACCATAGTACCTCCAAGCTCGTCATCAAGCTCGAGACCCTGGGTCTCGACCCCGCCCTGTGCAACTGGGTACTGGACTTCCTGACGGGCCGCCCCAGGTGGTGAGGGTAGGCAACAACATCTCCTCCCCGCTGATCCTCAACACGGGGCCCCACAAGGGTGCGTTCTGAGCCCTCTCCTGTACTCCCTGTTCACCTGACTGCGTGGCCACGCACGCCCTCCAACTCAATCATCAATTTTATGGACGACACAACAGTGGTAGGCTTGATTACCAACAACGACGAGACGGCCTACAGGGAGGAGGTGAGGGCCCTCGGAGTGTGGTGTCAGGAAAATAACCTCACACTCAACGTCAACAAACTAAGGAGATGATTGTGACTTCAGGAAACAGCAGAGGGAACACCCCCTATCCACATCGATGGAACAGTAGTGGAGAGGGTAGCTAGTTTTAAGTTCCTCGGCATACACATCACAGACAAACTGAATTGGTCCACTCACACTGACAGCGTCCGTGAAGAAGGCGCAGCAGCGCCTATTCAACCTCAGGAGGCTGAAGAAATTTGGCTTGTCACCAAAAGCACTCACAAACTTCTACAGATGCACAATCGAGAGCATCCTGGCGGGCTGTATCACCGCCTGGTACGGCAACTGCTCCGCCTCAACCGTAAGGCTCTCCAGAGGGTAGTGAGGACTGCACAACGCATCACCGGGGCAAACTACCTGCCCTCCAGGACACCTACACCACCCGTTGTTACAGGAAGGCCATAAAGATCATCAAGGACATCAACCACCCAAACCACTGCCTGTTCACCCCGCTATCATCCAGAAGGCGAGGTCAGTACAGGTGCATCAAAGCTGGGACAGAGACTGAAAAACAGCTTCTATCTCAAGGCCATCAGACTGTTAAACAGCCACCACTAACAGTGAGTGGCTGCTGCCAACACACTGTCATTGACACTGACCCAACTCCAGCCATTTTAATAATGGGAATTGATGGGAATTATGTAAATATATCACTAGCCACTTTTAAACAATGCTACCTTATATAATGTTACTTACCCTACATTATTCATCTCATATGCATATGTATATACTGTACTCTACATCATCGACTGCATCCTTATGTAACACATGTATCACTAGCCACTTTAACTATGCCACTTTGTTTACTTTGTCTACACACTCATCTCATATGTATATACTGTACTCGATACCATCTACTGTATGCTGCTCTGTACCATCACTCATTCATATATCCTTATGTACATGTTCCTTATCCCTTACACTGTGTATAAGACAGTAGTTTTGGAATTGTTAGTTAGATTACTTGTTGGTTATCACTGCATTGTCGGAACTAGAAGCACAAGCATTTCGCTACACTCGCATTGAACATCTGCTAACCATGTGTATGTGACAAATAAAATTTGATTTGATTTATTCAATCAATCC
>NW_026285365.1:0-5016 GCF_023373465.1 Oncorhynchus keta | reverse complement strand
TAACACTTCAGGTGTCGTAGGTGTGTGGAGTCAAACGCAGGAGACAGTGAGTGCAAAGCTGTGCGTCTTTAATAGCGCCAACGCATTCCAGGGTGCTTCACACAGTAACGCCCCAAACACAGGGTGCATGAGAATGTACAACGGAAAATAAATTTACCAGGCACTAACACGCATTTCAACAACAGAGCCGAAGGTTACACTGCAATAATCCTGCAGACAACAACCAGGCGCCGGCTGTCTAATAAAGACAAACTAATTAGCTGATTTAATCATGAACAGGTGCTACCACTAAACATACAAGGAGGGAGAGGAAAACAATCAGTGGCAGCTAATAGGCCGGTGACGACGACGCCGAGCCAACCGCCCGGGAAGGGGAACACCCTCGGTCGGGACTCGTGACAGTACTTCTCCTGACGCCACGGCTCCCCCAGCGCCGACACCGCTCGAGGTGTCGCCCCGGAGGACGAGGTGCAGGGCGATCCGGATGGGAGGCGATGGAAATCCTCAACATGGATGGATCCAAGATGTCCTCACCGGTACCCAGCACCTCTCCTCCGGACCGTATTCTCCCAGTCCACGAGGTACTGCAGGCCCTCACCCGGCGTCTTGAGTCCAGAATGGCCCGGATCGTGTACGCCGGGGTCCCCTCGATGTCCAGAGGGGGGAGGGACCTCCCGTACTCACTGTCCTGCAGGGACCAGTTGAAGCCACCGGCCTGAGGAGAGACACATGAAACGAGGGGTTAATTCGATAATAGGAAGGGAGTTGTAATCGATAACACACCTCGCTTATTCTCCTCAGGACTTTAAAGGGCCCTACACACTGCGGACCCAGCCTCCGGCAGGGCAAGCGGAGAGGTAGGTTTCGGGTCGAGAGCCAGACCCTGTCCCCTCGGCACAAACACGGGGGCCTCACTGCGGTGGCGGTCAGCACTCCTCTTCTGCCGTCCACTCGCTTGTCGTAGAGACTCTGGACGGCCCTCCAGGTCTCCTTGGAGCGCTGTACCCATTCCTCCACCGCAGGAGCCTCGGTCTGGCTCGGATGCCATGGTGCCAGGACCGCTGGTATCCCAACACACACTGAAAAGGGGACACGTTAGTAGAGGAGTGGCGAGTGAGTTCTGGAGCCATTTCAGCCCAGGGAATGTATCGTGCCCACTCCCCTGGCCGATCCTGGCAATACGACCGCAGAAACCTACCCACCTCCTGGTTCAATCTCTCCACCTGCCCATTACTCTCGGGGTGATAACCGGAGGTCAGGGCTGACAGAGACCCCCAAACGTTCCATGAACGCCTCCATACCCGAGACGTGAATTGGGGGCCCCGATCAGAAACGATGTCCTCCGCACCCCGTAGTGCCGAAAGACATGGGTAAATAATGCCTCCGCAGTCTGCAGGGCTGTAGGGATACCGGGCAACGGGAGGAGACGGCAGGACTTAGAAAAACCGATCCACAATCACTAGAACCGCGGTGTTCCCTGAGACGGCGGAAGATCGGTCAGGAAATCTATGGACAGATGTGACCATGGCCGCTGTGGAACGGGGAGGGGTTGTAGCTTCCTCTAGGAAGGTGCCTAGGAGCCTTACTCTGAGCGCACACTGAGCAAGAGGAGACATAACCCTTAACGCCCTTAACCAACGAGGCCACCAATACCTCCCTGAAGGCTCCCACTGTCCTCGCTACCCCAGGGTGACCCGAGGAGGGTAGGACGTGAGCCCACCGAATCAGCTTGTCCCGAACATCAAGCGGCACGTACCTTCGCCCGCTGGACACTGAGGAGGCGCGGGTTCAGCCCGTAACGCCCGCTGATGTCCGAGTCCACCTCCCATACCACTGGGGCTACCAGCTTAGAGGCGGGAAGGATGGGAGTAGGTTCGGTGGACCCATCCTCGGTGTCGTAAAGGCGGGACAGCGCCAGCCTTCACGCCCTGGGAGCCCGGTCTATAAGACAAAGTAAACTGGAACCGGTGAAGAATATGGCCCACCTTGCCTGACGGGGTTAAGTCTCCTTGCAGCCCGAATATACCCAGATTCTGGTGGTCGGTCCAGATGAGAAAAGGGTGCTTAGCCCCCTCAAGCCAGTGTCTCCACACCTTCAGAGCTCTAACCACCGCTAGCAACTCCCGGTCCCCCACATCATAGTTACGCTCCGCTGGGCTGAGCTTCCTGAGAAGAAAGCGCAGGGGCGGAGTTTTGCGGCGTACCCGAGCGCTGTGATAGCACGGCACCCACCCCAGCCTCGGACGGTCCACCTCCACTATGAATGCTAGAGAGGGATCCGGATGCGCCAACACGGGCGCCTCAGTGAACAGCGCCTTCAACTTGTTGAATGCCCTGTCCGCCTGTGCTGACCACTGCACGCACCGGCCCCCCAGCAGGAGGTAATGGGAGCCGCTATCTGGCCAAAACCCCGGATAAAACCTCCGGTAGTAGTTGGCAAAACCCAAAACCGCTGCACCTCCTTTACCGTGGTTGAGTCGGCCACACCACGCACGGCCCTAATGCGTTCACCCTCCATCACCACCCTCAGGAAATGCGATATCCCAGAAAAGAGACGGCTCGCTTAGAGAACACGCATTTCTCAGCCTTGACGTGGCAGGTCATGCTCCAGCAGTCTTCCAAGTACTTTGCGCACTAGAGACATTGCGCCGTGTGAGTGGGCCGAGTAGATCAGAATGTCATATATAAACAACCACCCCTGACCGCACAGGTCCCTGAGAATCTCGCCTACAAAGGATTGGAAAACGGCTGGAGCATTCTTTTAACCCATACGGCATGACGAGGTACTCATAGTGGCCGGATGTAGTACTAAATGCGGCTTTCCACTCGCTCTTCCCTTCCGAATACGCACCCAGACTATACGCGCTCCTGAGATCCAGTTTTGTGAAGAACTGCGCTCCGTGAACGATTCCACCGCCGTAGCGATGAGAGGTAGAGGGTAACTATACCCCACTGTGATGGCGTTTAGACCTCTATAATCGATACACGGACGCAAACCTCCCTCCTTTTTCTCACAAAAGAAACTTCGAGGAGACGGGTGAAATGGAGGGCCGAATGCACCCCTGTCCCAGCGACCCGTGACATATGTCTCATTGCCAACGTCTCCTCCTGGGACAGCGGGTACACATGACTCTTGGGAAGCGCAGCGTCTACCTGAGATCTATCGCATAATCCCTTCCCGGTCGATAAGGTGGTAATTTAGTCGCTTTCACTTTACTGAAAGCGATTGCAAATCGCATACCCGGGGGAATGCACACCGTGGAACCCTGGTCTGGACTCTCCACCGACGTGGCACCGATGGAAACTCCCAAACACCTTTCCAGAACACTCCTCTGACCACCCCTGGAGAACCCTTGTCTCCACGAAATTTTAGGATTGTGCCGGGCCAGCCAGGGAGTCCCCAGCACCACTGGAAACGCAGGCGAATCAATAATAAAAAAAACTGATACGCCCTATGATTCCCCGCGCCACCATGTCCAGTGGGATCGTGTCTCCCCGAAATTATCCCTGACCCTAATGGCCGGCTATCTAGGGAGTGCACGGGAAAGGAGAACGATCTGCACCAGCGGAACCCCAACTTAAGGGCGAGTCCGCGATCCATAAAGTTCCCAGCTGCAAGCCTGAATCGACTAGCGCCCTGGTGCTGGGAAGAGGGAAAAGTGAAGGAAAGAGATTAAGACAAACATATGGCCAACAAGGGATTCTGGGTGAGTCTGATGCTGACTCACCTGGGGTGACCGAGAAGCGCTCGCCTGCCATCTTCTACTTCCCAGACGGACCCCCAGCACTATCAGACGTGGGTCCTCTCCGACCACAGTTGGTGCAGGGAAGGCCTCCTCCGGTACTGGCAGCCCCTCCTAACCCATCGGAATGGGAGCGGAGGGGCCGTGGTGGAACGACAGGACCTTTCGAACGCTCATGGGCAGCCAGCAGATTGTCCAGTCGAATGGACATGTTCACCAGCTGATCCAGTGACAGAGTGGTGTCCCGACACGCAACTCCCGGCGGACGCCCTCTCGGGAGACCACACCTGTAGTGGTCCATAAGGGCCCTGTCGCTCCACCCAGATCCGCCAAGGTCCGGAACTCCAGCGCGTAATCCTGGGCGCTCCTCCTCCCTCCTGCCTGAGATGGAACAAGTCGTTCTCCCACCGCCGGCCGTCTATAGGGTGATCAAATACGGCACGGAAGCGGCAGGAAAAACTGGGCAGTGCTCCGCATGAGTCTGGGCCATTCCAGACTGCGTTCGCGCCACCCAGAGCACGACCCGTGAGGCAGGAGATGAGGACACCACCCTCTCCGCTCCTGAGGGAGTGGGTTCAACGGTGGCCAGGCATAGCCCAGCGAAGCAGAAACCCCTGGCAACCCGCCGCCTCCATCATAAGCTCGGTAGCGCTGTAGACGAGAAAGCGGGAGTCGAGTGTGATGGGACCGAGTCGGGGGTGCCGAAGGTGGAGAGAGGGAGACCACTCCTCTCCCACGGTCCATTCTCTCCATCACTTGATCCATCGCGATCCGATCCGATGGAGAATGGTGGTGTGGTGGAGAACCCGTTCCTCCATCGATGGGAGAGGGTTGGCTGCTGCTCTGCTGACTCCATTCGATTTGATTTAGGTGCGGGATTCTGCAAATACTTCAGGTGTCGAGGGAGTCAAATGCAGGGGAGACAGTGAGTGCAAAGCAAGTGTCTTTATGTTTAACGATCCCAGGGTGCTGCATAGTAACGGCCTCAAACAGGGCAAGGAGAATGTACAACGGAAAATAAATTTACCAGGCACTAACACGCATTTCTAACAACAGAGCCGGCGTTACACTTCTGTTAATCTGACAACAACCAGGCGGCCGGGTTATCAATAGCAGACAAATCTACGCGAAGGATTTACCCGCGAACAGGTGCTACTACTAAACATACAAGGAGGGAGAGGAAAACAATCAGTGGCTGCTAATAGGCCGGTGACGACGACCGCCGAGCGCCAACCGCCCGGGAAGGGGAAACACCTCGGTCGGACTCGTGACA
>NW_026285364.1:0-7285 GCF_023373465.1 Oncorhynchus keta | reverse complement strand
CTCTCTCTCTCTCTCTCTCTCTCTGTCTCTCTCTCTCTCTCTCTCTCTCTCTCTCTCTGTCTCTCTCTGTCTCTCTCTCTCTCTCTCTCTCTCTCTCTCTCTCTCTCTCTCTCTCTGTCTCTCTCTCTCTCTCTCTCTCTCTCTCTCTCTCTCTCTCTCTCTCTCTCTCTCTCTCTCTCTCTCTCTCTCTCTCTCTGTCTATCTGCTCTCTCTCTCTCTCTCTCTCTCTCTCTCTCTGTCTATCTGTCTCTCTCTGTCTCTCTGTCTCTCTCTCTCTCTCTCTCTCTCTCTGTCTCTCTCTCTCTCTCTCTCTCTCTCTCTCTGTCTCTCTCTCTGTCTCTGCTCTCTCTCTCTCTCTCTCTCTCTCCATCATTCAGGCTTGAATAAATGCATCTTTCCCGCTCCCCCTAATATTATTGATGTCTTGGCCCAGTAGAGAGTCTGTTAAAGTCCAGGGGACCAGAGAAGAAGAAGGCTTATTGGATCATGTAGGATCAGGGATATTGTCAGGCTCAACCAATCAGGGGGGGGCTGTGTTTGATGACAAACGTTGTAGCTCCTCTATATGCTCCTCTATATCTATTCTCCTCTCTATATCTATTCTCCTCTCTATATCTATTCTCCTCTCTATATCTATTCTCCTCTCTATATCTATTCTCCTCTATATCTATTCTCCTCTCTATATCTATTCTCCTCTATATCTATTCTCCTCTCTATATCTATTCTCCTCTCTATATCTATTCTCCTCTCTATATCTATTCTCCTCTCTATATCTATTCTCCTCTATATCTATTCTCCTCTCTATATCTATTCTCCTCTCTATATCTATTCTCCTCTCTATATCTATTCTCCTCTCTATATCTATTCTCCTCTCTATATCTATTCTCCTCTCTATATCTATTCTCCTCTCTATATATATTCTCCTCTATATCTATTCTCCTCTCTATATCTATTCTCCTCTCTATATCTATTCTCCTCTCTATATCTATTCTCCTCTCTATATCTATTCTCCTCTCTATATCTATTCTCCTCTCTATATCTATTCTCCTCTCATATATATGCTCCTCTATATCTATTGTCCTCTCTATATCTATTCTCCTCTCTATATCTATATAAACCCTCTTTCCGAATAGAGGGACTGTGTAGTTCATGTTGAAAGAACAAACGGGGGGAGCATTTAAGTCCATCCAACCTTGGTAAATGTTCCCTACTAGTAAATGTAAACCGTTTGGGATGCGGACAAGGGGCTCGAGGTGGTAGTGGTAGTGACGCTGGAGGATCCTAAACTGTGACCACATTCTCCAGACCACAAACCACTGTCCTCTAGAGGGGCTGAGGTAGAGAGGGGTTTGTGAGACGAGGGTGGATCCCGAAAGGTTCCGGGGGGCGTGGGGGGATTTTATGCAACTACGTCTGTAGAGGCCCAGATGGTTTGAGCTACAAACTATTAAAAGGTGTTTGTGTGCTACGATGCTCACAAGCTACAAGTAGTATAAGTATAGGGTTTATATTATTCATATTATTATAGAGTCTAGTATAAGGGACTTTTCTACATAGATCATAGTAAATCCCAGGTCATAGTGTCTATAATACTGTAAGGGGTTCTTCTACATAGATCATAGTAAACCCCAGGTCACTTCACTGTGAGGCTTAATTAATTTAAGGGCTGGACAAATGCAAGTCAGATCAATAAAAATATGATTTTCGCTGGACTCGGGATTGATAGGGTTAAGTCTTGATGAACTCATGTAAATCCTACCTTGTGTTTAAGTCTTGATGAACTCATGTTAATCCTACCTTGTGTTTAAGTCTTGATGAACTCATGTTAATCCTACCTTGTGTTTAAGTCTTGATGAACTCATGTTAATCCTACCTTGTGTTTAAGTCTTGATGAACTCAGGTTAATCCTACCTTGTGTTTAAGTCTTGATGAACTCATGTTAATCCTACCTTGTGTTTAAGTCTTGATGAACTCAGGTTAATCCTACCTTGTGTTTAAGTCTTGATGAACTCAGGTTAATCCTACCTTGTGTTTAAGTCTTGATGAACTCAGGTTAATCCTACCTTGTGTTAAGTCTTGATGAACTCATGTTAATCCTACCTTGTGTTTAAGTCTTGATGAACTCAGGTTAAACCTACCTTGTGTTTAAGTCTGATGAACTCATGTTAATCCTACCTTGTGTTTAAGTCTTGATGAACTCATGTTAATCCTACCTTTGTGTTTAAGTCTTGATGAACTCATGTAAATCCTACCTTGTGTTTAAGTCTTGATGAACTCATGTAAATCCTACCTTGTGTTTAAGTCTTGATGAACTCATGTAAATCCTACCTTGTGTTTAAGTCTTGATGAACTCATGTAAATCCTACCTTGTGTTTAAGTCTTGATGAACTCATGTTAATCCTACCTTGTGTTTAAGTCTTGATGAACTCATGTTAATCCTACCTTGTGTTTAAGTCTTGATGAACTCACTTTAATCCTACCTTGTGTTTAAGTCTTGATGAACTCAGGTAAATCCTACCTTGTGTTTAAGTCTTGATGAACTCACGCAATCCTACCTTGTATTTAAGTCTTGATGAACTCAGGTTAATCCTACCTTGTATTTAAGTCTTGATGAACTCAGGTTAATCCTACCTTGTGTTTAACTCTGATGAACTCAGGTTAATCCTACCTTGTATTTAAGTCTTGATGAACTCACGTAAATACTACCTTGTATTTAAGTCTTGATGAACTCAGGTTAATCCTACCTTTGTGTTTAAGTCTTGATGAACTCAGGTTAATCCTACCTTGTGTTTAACTCTTGATGAACTCAGGTTAATCCTACCTTGTATTTAAGTCTTGATGAACTCACGTTAATCCTACCTTTGTATTTAAGTATTGATGAACTCAGGTTAATCCTACCTTGTATTTAAGTCTTGATGAACTCAGGTTAATCCTACCTTGTGTTTAACTATTGATGAACTCAGGTTAATCCTACCTTTGTTTAAGTCTTGGAAGTCTTGAAGTGAACTCAGGTTAAACCTACCTTGTGTTTAAGTCTTGATGAACTCATGTTAATCCTACTTTGTGTTTAAGTATTGATGAACTTAATGAACTCAGGTATTTAAGTCTTGATGAACTCATGTTAATCCTACCTTGTGTTTAACTCTTGATGAACTCAGGTTAATCCTACCTTGTGTTTAACTCTTGATGAACTCAGGTTAATCCTACCTTGTATTTAAGTCTTGATGAACTCAGGTTAATCCTACCTTGTGTTTAACTCTTGATGAACTCAGGTTAATCCTACCTTGCATTTAAGTCTTGATGAACTCATGTTAATCCTACCTTGTATTTAAGTCTTGATGAACTCATGTTAATCTTACCTTGTATTTAAGTCTTGATGAACTCACGTTAATCCTACCTTGTGTTTAAGTCTTGATGAACTCATGTTAATCGTACCTTGTGTTTAAGTCTTGATGAACTCATGTAAATCCTACCTTGTATTTAAGTCTTGACAATGCTTTATATGCCACAGCATAACAATGACACTGGCTTTGTCCCAAAGAGAACCCTAATTCCCTATATTGTGGCTCTGGTCCCATAGTGCTCAGGTCAAACCTAGTGCACTATTTAGGGAATAGTGGTGCCATTTGTGATTTATTAAGACATTGTGAACGAGGCTGGTATTGTCTTTTCTGCCTAAACTTACAGTGAAATGATGAATGAAGGTTGTGTGATTTATTGATGAGACCAACTACCATAGCGAGTGTTTTTGGGCTCCTGGCTGATCTCAGGGCTATAACCAGTTATAACAAAGATAAAAGACCAACAAAAAATGATGTTGAGTTTCAAGCTATCCATAACAAATGAGATTCCTTCTTTGATTTTTTTATACCTCGAAAGAGCGTACAATAATTGACTTTGTGGCATTGAAATGTTCATGTTTTTTTCAGAAGCGTAGCAAAATATCACTAATAACTATCAAACTATATTTTTTAAGTAAAAGCTCAATCTTGAAGTTTTGTGAGGCTATCGTCGCCTTTGTTCTCTGTGATAATCCACTGCGTATGATTTAAGCGTATGTTTCAGTCCAAGGTTATTAGGCAAATCAGACTGTCACCATCGTTGTTAAGGATGAGACCAAGGCTCAGCGTGAGATGAATACATCTTCTGATTTAATGAAACGAAGAACACTTAAACAAAGTTACAGAACAACAAAATGAACGTGAAGCTATATATGTTAAGTGTGCAGACACAGGCAACCAACACATAGACAATAACCCACAAAATACCCAAGGAATATGGCTGCCTAAAAATGGTTCCCAATCAGAGACAACGATAAATAGCTGCCTTTAATTGAGAACCAATCTAGGCACCCATAGACATACATAACACCTAGACTAGTAAACACCCATAGAAATACATAACACCTAGACTAGTGAACACCCATAGACACCTAGATAACACCTAGACCAGTGTAAACACTCCATAGACATACATAACCCTAGACTAGTGAAAAACACCTATAGACATACATAACACCTAGACTAGTAAACACCCATAGACATACATAACACCTAGACTAGTGAAACACCCATAGACATACATAACACCTAGACAAGTAAAACACCTATAGACATACATAACACCTAGACTAGTAAACACCCATAGACACACATAAAACCTAGACTAAACACCCATAGACATACATAACACCTAGACTAGTAAACACCCATAGACATACATAACACCTAGACTAGTAAACACCCATAGTCATACATAACACCTAGACTAGTGAAACACCCATAGACATACATAACACCTAGACTAGTAAACACCCATAGTCATACATAACACCTAGACTAGTCAACACCCATAGACATACATAACACCTAGACTAGTGAACACCCATAGACATACATAACACCTAGACTAGTAAAAAACACCCATAGACATACATAACACCTAGACTAGTTAAACACCCATAGACATACACCTAAGTCAACACCCATAGACATACATAACCCTAGACTAGTAAACACCCATAGACATACATAACACCTAGACTAGTAAACACCCATAGACATATAACACCTGGACTAGTAAACACCCAGACATACATAACACCTGGACTAGTAAACACCCATGGACATAAACACCTATAGTATGCATAGACATACATAACACCTAGACTAGTAAACACCCATAGACATACATAACACCTAGACTAGTGAAACACCCATAGACATACATAACACCTGGACTAGTAAACACCTATAGACATACATAACACCTAGACTAGTGAACACCCTATAGACATACATAACACCTAGACTAGTAAAACACCTATAGACATACATAACACCTAGACTAGTAAACACCCAAGACACCATAAAACCTAGACTAGCAAACCCATGGACATACAAAACCCCTAGACTAGTGAAACACCCATAGACATACAAAAACCTAGACTATAAACACCCATAGACATACAAACCCCTAGACCAGTTAACACCCATAGACATACATAACACCTAGACTAGTGAAAAAACCTAGACATACATAAAACCTAGACTAGTAAACACCCATAGACATACATAACACCTAGATTAGTCCACACCCCTAGACATACATAACACCTAGACATAAACACCCATAGACATACATAACCCCTAGACTAGTCAACACCCCTAGACATACATAACACCTAGACTAGTCAACACCCCTAGACATACATAACCCCTAGACTAGTCAACACCCATAGTCATACATAAAACCTAGACTAGTAAAACACCCATAGACATACATAACCCCTAGACTAGTCAACACCCCTAGACATACATAACACCTAGACTAGTCAACACCCCTAGACATACATAACACCTAGACTAGTCAACACCCATAGACATACATAACACCTAGACTAGTAAACACCTATAGACATACATAACACCTAGACTAGTAAAACACCCATAGACATACATAACACCTAGACTAGTAAACACCCATAGACATACATAACACCTAGACTAGTGAAAAACACCCATAGACATACATAACACCTAGACTAGTAAACACCTATAGACATACATAACACCTAGACTAGTGAAACACCCATAGACATACATAACACCTAGACAAGTGAAAAACACCCATAGACACACATAAAACCTAGACTAGTAAACACCCATAGACACACATAAAACCTAGAGTAGTGATAAACACCCATAGACATACATAACACCTAGACAAGTAAAACACCTATAGACATACATAACACCTAGACTAGTAAACACCCATAGACACACATAAAACCTAGACTAGTCAAAACCCATAGACATACATAACCCCTAGACTAGTCAACACCCATAGTCATACATAAAACCTAGACTAGTAAAACACCCATAGACATACATAACCCCTAGACCAGTGAACACCCATAGACATACATAACACCTGACTAGTGAAAAACACCCATAGACATGCATAACACCTAGACCAGTAAACACCCATAGACATACATAACACCTAGACCAGTAAACAACCATAGACATACATAACACCCCTGGACTAGTGAAACACCTATAGACATACATAACACCTAGACTAGTAAACACCCATAGACATACATAAACACCCTGGACTAGTAAACACCTATAGACATACATAACACCTAGACTAGTGAAACACCTATAGACATACATAACACCTAGACTAGTGAACACCATAGACATACATAACACCTAGACTAGTAAACACTCATAGACATACATAAATAACTTCCAGACTAGTGAACACCCATAGACATACATAACACCTAGACTAGTGAAACACCCATAGACATACATAACACCTAGACTAGTGAAAACACCCATAGACATACATAACACCTAGACTAGTAAACACCCATAGACATACATAACACCTAGACTAGTGAAACACCCATAGACATACATAACACCTAGACTAGTAAACACCCATAGACATACATAACACCTAGACTAGTAAACACCCATAGACATACATAACACCTAGACTAGTGACACACCTATAGACATACATAACACCTAGACTAGTGAAACACCTATAGACATACATAACACCTAGACCAGTAAACACCCATAGACATACATAACACCTAGACTAGTAAACACCCATAGACATACATAACACCTAGACTAGTGAAACACCCATAGACATACATAACACCTAGACTAGTAAACACCTATAGACATACATAACACCTAGACTAGTTAAACACCCATAGACATACATAACACCTAGACTAGTGAAACACCCATAGACATAC
>NW_026285363.1:0-6673 GCF_023373465.1 Oncorhynchus keta | reverse complement strand
AAGGTCCGATCACTTCTGACACCAATGTAATGAAACAGGCAGGGAGCAGGTCTCGAACTCTCGACCTTCGAGGTCCGGCGCGCTATCGACTGTGCCGAAAAAGCATGCTCGTGTGGCAGAGTCGATTTCCGCGCTTATAAACCCCTTCTGTGTAATTAAATTTAATTGCTGGGGAAAGTTTCCTACAACCTTTCTAAATGGAAACCTATAAGTCAAGCACACTTACCTTGATTAAAGCACCATGAACAATCACTGCAACAAATTACAGGCGTCCATTTGCATCAAAACATCACAAAATGACATTACTGACAAGCTAACCTCTAGCACAGCACGAACCAATGTCTCGAAAATAGATCATGATTATTTTTCTTAAAAGCATGGGAAATAAATCGCCAATGCACACGCAAGTTCTAATTTCTAGTTCATTACCAAAGTAGTCTTGTTGCTGTATTAGCTTTTGTTTATACTTTTTCACTGCTCTGATACGCTCGCTCTATAGGTTCGTGGTAGTCGTCATGTGACGAGGAGAGTCACGCGCTTTGGATCCAGGAGATGACTCACAGTTTTGGTATACTCTCTTCGGTAAGAAATTATAACAAACTATTGTTAATTTATAAACGGCCTAGAATAGAAAACATTATAGCATCAATTGTTTTGAGCATTTGAATGATTATTTAAACGAAGAGAAAGCCTGTTCTCATCACTGAGGTACATAGACCTAGACCTACATTTCCCACAAGCCCCCTCAGTACAAACATAACAAAGGTCAAAGTACACATTTACGATAGCTTCAGACAGAATCTGTGATATATCTGTTTATAAGTCAGAGGGTGTACATTCAGGTAACTAACAACAATAATGTATCATAATGCATATATTATACAGTATTACATTATCGTTTTATTCATGTTTAACATGTTGGTTGCATTGTATAACTTGTTATCTTGACTCTTGGGTGTGTTGTTGCTACATCCTCATTAGGGCAGGCTACCTCTCAGTTCTCCTTAGCTTAGGTAGCTACTATAGCATTCAGGTAATGCTTCTACACCTGCATTGCTTGCTGTTTGGGGTTTTAGGCTGGGTTTCTGTACAGCACTTTGAGATATCAGCTGATGTACGAAGGGCTATATAAATAAATTTGATTTGATATAGCTACATTGCACAACTTACTTCTAAATATATAGCTACTATATTTACAAAATCTATTATTGCTTAATTTATTGATGTATTAACTGGTTGTGCTTGTATTGCCATGTTAACAGTGAGAAACAGAGTTAACACTTTTGTATAATAATCTTTTACACCCACAGGTTAATTGACTATGGCGTCAGAGGAGACAGGTGTGCCTTTGGACTCAGCTGAGAACCTGGAGGACAGGAGAGCACAGGAGCATAGAGCTACAGAGGGGCCAAAGACAGAGGTCCCAGCCAGTCCCAGCCAAGATGGACCTCAGGTGACTGCAGGTAATGTTTTGTCATTCAGTTGGATTCTGTGTGAACTGCTGGTACGTGTAGACACATGAGATGTAGGCCTAACTAGGGCATATACGCTTCTTTAGAGGCAGAGCAGAAATGACAGTGAAAGAGAACGTTCATATTTTGATAATTACACAACACTGAAGTTTATCTAGGTATGATCAAATTATGAAGGACCGTTTTTAATATCGAGGTACCGAGGAAGTTGGGTGTTCACCAGTGGAGGCTGGTGGGAGGAACTATATGAGGACGGGTTCATTGTAATGGCTTCAATGGAATACATGGAACGGAGTCAAACGTGGTTTTCATATGTGCGATGTGCTTGATATCGTTCCAGCCTTTTCAATGTGACCATCCTCCTATAGCTCATCCCACCAGCCTCCACTGGTGTTCACCCCATCCTCAGTTTCTCTGAAGGAAGTCTGGGTTTGCCTGAGTAATGATATGTTCCACAGAAATTCCACACTGATTGTATCTTAGCTACACTCGCAATAACATCTGCTAACCATGTGTATGTGACCAATACAATTTGATTTGATTTGTGTTGTTAGGTTCTAATTCTCAGAGTAAATAACTCAACGGACACCATGAAAGCATAACCAAGTTTATTTCTTCCCAGAGGATCAATACAGCTGTATTAGACAAATCATGTTTCCACCACCACAAGTATATATACTCCAATTTAGGCACTCCTCCTTCTCTCTAATCCTTACATCTTTTATGGTTCGACAGGAACACTAAGTGATAGGGTAATAAACCATTACTTCTCTCTTAAGGGGATCTGACCTGACCTCAAACCCCTTCTTGCCTAATCCAAAGATCTCCACTCATATCCCCTATAGCAATCCTGTGACTTCCTCCTGTCCACCCAACACATTCCAAAGCCATCTGGCTCCTACAGATAACCATTAACTTCTGATGTAAAAAACAGTCTCTATCACTCCTCAGATACTATACTTCTGAGTATAACAATGTTCCAAGTTTAACCCAGAATCTAACAGTGTATTCATCAGACAGTATGATCTCTCTGAGATCTGCTTGTATTATTACCTGTTATTATTTTTCTATTATCTCTCTATTTTCATTCTCTCTGCATTGTTGGGAAGGGCCCATAAGTAAACATTTCACTGTTAGTCTACACGTGTTGTTTACCAAGCAAGGGACTAATAACATTGGATTTGATATTTGGGAGAAAGCAGTGTTTTCCCACTTGTTACTCCCCCACTCTCTCTGAAAGCTCCTGGTAGAAGTTGTTCTGAAGCACAGATCGAGTATCAGCTCACTGTCTCTAACTTCTAAGGAAAACACACAACTAACCTAGGTCAGTGTCTAGGGCTGAGTTCTTCCTACTCCTACTTTTGGGAAAGGAGAAACCAACCAAACTGTCTGTGTACCCCTCTAGTGTCATTAGGTTGCAAGCCAAGTCAGTCCAGTCCAAATGTTGTCAGTGCCAAGAACGGATGGAATTACACATGCAATGTTTTATGCACTATCATACTTCTTATGGGAAACCCCTCCTGTAAGGACAAAATATGTGCCTTTACACACAAGTAATACTGCAGATGTGTCATATACTGTGTAACATTCATGTTGGGAAATCAGTGACAGCTAATATGTTGGGAGATTTATGAATGGAAAGGCAATAATGCATCTTGTCAAACTCGTTCCACGGAGGAACGAGTGCAGGTTTTCACCCCTCCCTTGTTGATGAATTAAGGTCACTGATTAGTAAGAAACTCCCCTCACCCTGTTGTCTAGGTATTAATTGAAAGGAAAAACCAAGAACCAGCAGACACTAGGTCCTCCATGGATTGAGTTTGACACCCCTGACAAAATGAGTCCTGGTTGTCCTAATCAGAAGTTGCACAAAAACAGGCTCAGTGATTTAGATTAGATATCACTCCCACCAGTTTTCATAAATATAATTGTATTAAGAGTTTTCATTGGTAGTTACATAGTTTTATTGGGCCTATGATTTGAATTGATTCCCCTCACATAGGGAAGAGCAGGAAACCTCAACGCCAATACAGTCCCTGCCTGAAGGGACACTCAGCAGACGACTTGATTAGTGTAGTGCCAACAACGCAGCTACTGCCAGCTAGCCTACTTTAGCAGTACTGTATCATTTTAATCATTTTAGTCAATAAGATTCTTGCTACGTAAGCAACTTTCTGAACATTCGAGGCGTGTGATCCACTTGTCATTCAATTTCCTTGCATTAGCGTAGCCTTTTCTGTAGCCTGTCAGCTATGTGTCTGTCTATCCCTGTTCTCTCCTCTCTGCACAGACCATACAAACGCTCCACACCGCGTGGCATGACCACCCTAATCTGGTGGTCCCAGCGCGTACGACCCACGTGGAGTTCCAGGTCTCCGGTAGCCTCTGGAACTGCCGATCTGCGGCCAACAAGGCAGAGTTCATCTCAGCCTATGCCTCCCTCCAGTCCTTGACTTCTTGGCACTGACGAAACATGGATCACCACAGATAACACTGCTACTCCTACTGCTCTCTCCTCGTCCGCCCACGTGTTCTCGCACCCCGAGCTTCTGGTCAGCGGGGTGGTGGCACCGGGATCCTCATCTCTCCCAAGTGGTCTTTCTCTCTTTCTCCCCTTACCCATCTGTCTATTGCCTCCTTTGAATTCCATGCTGTCACAGTTACCAGCCCTTTCAAGCTTAACATCCTTATCATTTATCGCCCTCCAGGTTCCCTCGGAGAGTTCATCAATGAGCTTGATGCCTTGATAAGCTCCTTTCCTGAGGACGGCTCACCTCTCACAGTTCTGGGCGACTTTAACCTCCCCCCGTCTACCTTTGACTCATTCCTCTCTGCCTCCTTCTTTCCACTCCTCTCCTCTTTTGACCTCACCCTCTCACCTTCCCCCCTACTCACAAGGCAGGCAATACCTCATCTTTACTAGATGCTGTTCTTCCACTAACCTCATTGCAACTCCCCTCAAGTCTCCGACCACTACCTTGTATCCTTTTCCCTCTCGCTCTCATCCAACACTTCCCACACTGCCCCTACTCGGATGGTATCGCGCCGTCCCAACCTTCGCTCTCTCTCCCCATTACTCTCTCCTCTTCCATCCTATCATCTCTTCCCTCTGCTCAAACTTTCTCCAACCTATCTCCTGATTCTGCCTCCTCAACCCTCCTCTCCTCCTTACTGCATCCTTTGACTCTCTATGTCCCCTATCCTCCAGGCCGGCTCGGTCCTCCCCTCCCCGCTCCGTGGCTCGACGACTCATTGCGAGCTCACAGAACAGGGCTCCGGGCAGCCGAGCGGAAATGGAGGAAAACTCGCCTCCCTGCGGACCTGGCATCCTTTCACTCCCTCCTCTCTACATTTTCCTCCTCTGTCTCTGCTGCTAAAGCCACTTTCTACCATTCTAAATTCCAAGCATCTGCCTCTAACCCTAGGAAGCTCTTTGCCACCTTCTCCTCCCTCCTGAATCCCCCCCCTCCCTCCCTCTCTGCAGATGACTTCGTCAACCATTTTGAAAAGAAGGTCGATGACATCCGATCCTCGTTTGCTAAGTCAAGCGACACCGCTGGTTCTGCTCACACTGCCCTACCCTATGCTCTGACCTCTTTCTCCCCTCTCTCTCAGATGAAATCTCGCGTCTTGTGACGGCCGGCCGCCCAACAACCTGCCCGCTTGACCCTATCCCCTCCTCTCTTCTCAGACCATTTCAGACCTTCTCCCTTACCTCACCTCGCTCATCAACTCATCCCTGACCGCTGGCTACGTCCCTCCCGTCTTCAAGAGAGCGAGAGTTGCACCCCTTCTGAAAAAAACCTACACTCGATCCCTCCGATGTCAACAACTACAGACCAGTATCCCTTCTCTCTTTTCTCTCCAAAACTCTTGAGCGTGCCGTCCTTGGCCAGCTCTACCGCTATCTCTCTCAGAATGACCTTCTTGATCCAAATCAGTCAGGTTTCAAGACTAGTCATTCAACTGAGACTGCTCTTCTCTGTATCACGGAGCGCTCCGCACTGCTAAAGCTAACTCTCTCTCCTCTGCTCTCATCCTTCTAGACCTATCGGCTGCCTTCGATACTGTGAACCATCAGATCCTCCTCTCCACCCTCTCCGAGTTGGGCATCTCCGGCGCGTCCCACGCTTGGATTGCGTCCTACCTGACAGGTCGCTCCTACCAGGTGGCGTGGCGAGTCTGTCTCCTCACCACGCGCTCTCACCACTGGTGTCCCCCAGGGCTCTGTTCTAGGCCCTCTCTTATTCTCGCTATACACCAAGTCACTTGGCTCTGTCATAACCTCACATGGTCTCTCTATCATTGCTATGCAGACGACACACAATTAATCTTCTCCTTTCCCCCTTCTGATGACCAGGTGGCGAATCGCATCTCTGCATGTCTGGCAGACATATCAGTGTGGATGACGGATCACCACCTCAAGCTGAACCTCAGCAAGACGGAGCTCCTCTTCCTCCCGGGGAAAGGACTGCCCGTTCCATGATCTCGCCATCACGGTTGACAACTCCATTGTGTCCTCCTCCCAGAGCGCTAAGAACCTTGGCGTGATCCTGGACAACACCCTGGCGTTCTCAACTAACATCGAGGCGGTGTCCCGTTCCTGTAGGTTCATGCTCTACAACATCCGCAGAGTACGACCCTGCCTCACACAGGAAGCGGCGCAGGTCCTAATCCAGGCACTTGTCATCTCCGTCTTGACTACTGCAACTCGCTGTTGGCTGGGCTCCCTGCCTGTGCCATTAAACCCTACAACTCATCCAGAACGCCGCAGCCCGTCTGGTGTTCAACCTTCCCAAGTTCTCTCACGTCACCCCGCTCCTCCGCTCTCTCCACTGGCTTCCAGTTGAAGCTCGCATCCGCTACAAGACCATGGTGCTCGCCTACGGGCTGTGAGGGGGAACGGCACCTCAGTACCTCAGGCTCTGATCAGGCCCTACACCCAAACAAAGGGCACTGCGTTCATCCACCTCTGGCCTGCTCGCCTCCCTACCACTGAGGAAGTACAGTTCCCGCTCAGCCCAGTCAAAACTGTTCGCTGCTCTGGCCCCCAATGGTGGAACAAACTCCCTCACGACGCCAGGACAGCGGAGTCAATCACCACCTTCCGGAGACACCTGAAACCCCACCTCTTCAAGGAATACCTAGGATAGGGTAAGTAAGGGTAAGTAATCCTTCTTCTCCCCCCCAACAAGATTTAG
>NW_026285362.1:0-2808 GCF_023373465.1 Oncorhynchus keta | reverse complement strand
CAGTCTGCTGCTCTCTCCTCTGCTAGATTGACCCCTAGTCTGCTGCTTCTCTCTCTACTGAGATTGACCCTCAGTCTCCTTGCCTCATCTCCTCTGCTGAGACCGACCTCAGTCCTGCTGCTCTCTCCCTCTGCTGAGACTGACCCTCAGTCTGCTGCTCTTCCTCTGCTTGAGACTGACCCTCAGTCTGCTGCCTCTCCCCTCTGAGACTGACCCTCAGTCTGCTGCTCTCTCCCTCTGCTGAGACTGACCCTCAGTCTGCTGCTCTCTCCTCTGCTGAGACTGACCCTCAGTCTGCTGCTCTCTCCCTCTGCTGAGACTGACCCTCAGTCTGCTGCTCTCTCCCTCTGCTGAGACTGACCCTCAGTCTGCTGCTCTCTCCCTCTGCTGAGACTGACCCTCAGTCTGCTGCTCTCCCTCCGCTGAGACTGACCCTCAGTCTGCTGCTCTCTCCCTCTGCTGAGACTGACCCTCAGTCTGCTGCTCTCTCCCTCTGCTGAGACTGACCCTCAGTCTGCTGCTCTCTCCCTCTGCTGAGACTGACCCTCAGTCTGCTGCTCTCTCCCTCTGCTGAGACTGACCCTCAGTCTGCTGCTCTCTCCCTCTGCTGAGACTGACCCTCAGTCTGCTGCTCTCTCCCTCTGCTGAGACTGACCCTCAGTCTGCTGCTCTCTCCCTCTGCTGAGACTGACCCTCAGTCTGCTGCTCTCTCCCTCTGCTGAGACTGACCCTCAGTCTGCTGCTCTCTCCCTCTGCTGAGACTGACCCTCAGTCTGCTGCTCTCTCCTCTGCTGAGACTGACCCTCAGTCTGCTGCTCTCTCCCTCTGCTGAGACTGACCCTCCAGTCTGCTGCTCTCTCCCTCTGCTGAGACTGACCCTCAGTCTGCTGCTCTCTCCCTCTGCTGAGACTGACCCTCAGTCTGCTGCTCTCTCCCTCTGCTGAGACTGACCCTCAGTCTGCTGCTCTCTCCCTCTGCTGAGACTGACCCTCAGTCTGCTGCTCTCTCCCTCTGCTGAGACTGACCCTCAGTCTGCTGCTCTCTCCCTCTGCTGAGACTGACCCTCAGTCTGCTGCTCTCTCCCTCTGCTGAGACTGACCCTCAGTCTGCTGCTCTCTCCCTCTGCTGAGACTGACCCTCAGTCTGCTGCTCTCTCCCTCTGCTGAGACTGACCCTCAGTCTGCTGCTCTCTCCCTCTGCTGAGACTGACCCTCAGTCTGCTGCTCTCTCCCTCTGCTGAGACTGACCCTCAGTCTGCTGCTCTCTCCCTCTGCTGAGACTGACCCTCAGCGCCCTCTGCTGAGACTGACCCTCGGTCTGCTGCTCTCTCCCTCCGCTGAGACTGACCCTCAGTCTGCTGCTCTCTCCCTCCACTGAGACGGACCCTCAGTCTGCTGCTCTCTCCCTCTGCTGAGACTGACCCTCCAGTCTGCTGCTCTCTCCCTCCGCTGAGACTGACCCTCAGTCTGCTGCTCTCTCCCTCTGCTGAGACTGACCCTCAGTCTGCTGCTCTCTCCCTCTGCTGAGACTGACCCTCAGTCTGCTGCTCTCTCCCTCTGCTGAGACTGACCCTCAGTCTGCTGCTCTCCCCTCTCCACTGGGAGACGGACCCTCTAGTCTGCTGCTCTCTCCCTAAAACAAATAATTTAAATCAGCTGTGCCTCAGAAGTAACACAACAATGGATCCTATTACCTGGTTGTGATGCGTTATAGCCAACCTCCAAATGTTGAAATATAGCCAATTTTAAAAAAATGTCCATCACAACAATGCATTGGCATGGCAATTCAAGCAAAGCCAATACGCAGTGATAATGTATTGGGCCTATAGCTACTGCCAAACCTCATTGCTAGTACTGTTTTTAATTGGTTAATGTTGCATAGCTTGCATTTGTTTAAGTCATGTTAATACAAAAAATCAGAGCGGTAGATCTCGGCTTGCATTTGGACTCAGACAGTGATCTTGACTTAGATAAAGGTTGGTGCCCACTGCTGTAAGGGTTAACGTTCCCCGTGTGAGTGTGTGTGTGTGTGTGTGTGTGTGTGTGTGTGTGTGTGTGTGTGTGTGTGTGTGTGTGTGTGTGTGTGTGTGTGTGTGTGTGTGTAGTGTGTGTGTGTGTGTGTGTGTGTGTGGATGGGTTCATCAGGTCTGCGTTCCAAAATGGCACCCTATTCCCAATAGCAGGTTCTCAAGCGTTTTGTGTCCCTAACCCCTAACCCTAACCCCTAACCCCTAACCCCCTTTGTGATAGTACATTTATCGGGGACCACCTCAGAATCAGAACCCAACTCCAGTCAGTTAACATGAGCATACAAGGAGTTTGACTTTGGCAGACGAACTACAGTGGGGCAAAAAGTATTTAGTAAGCCACCAATTGTGCAAGTTCTCCCACTTAAAAAGATGAGGAGGCCTGTAATTTTCATCATAGGTACACTTCAACTATGACAGACAAAATGAGAAGGAAAACAATCCTGTTTTCCCCACTGTATGTTGGCATCAGCCTCTCTGTGTTAGTGATGGCTGTTTAACAGTCTGATGGCCTGAGGGCCTTGAGATAGAAGCTGCTTTTTTCAGTCTCTCGGTCCCTGCTTTTATGCCCCTGTACCGACCTCGCCTCTCAAGACTTTGGTATCTTGATCATTTGTAGCTATTTTAAGTCAATCAACAGCGTGAGATTGAGCCTATGGGGAAGAAAGTGAATTAGCACGGAATAGATTGAGCAATAAAGGCCCCGCTCGTGGTCTTCTTAAATTAGATTGTTTTTCATATGTGGAGCACAGCACCACGGAGGAGTTGAGAAGGAGGGACTC
>NW_026285361.1:0-7066 GCF_023373465.1 Oncorhynchus keta | reverse complement strand
ATACACCTTGTGACATCCAGTGGAACAGCCACTTGCATCTAAATCTTTTTTGGGGGAGAAGGGGGTGAGAAGGATTACTTACCCTTACTTACCCTATCCTAGGTATTCCTTGAAGAGGTGGGGTTTCAGGTGTCTCCGGGAAGGTGGTGATTGACTCCGCTGTCCTGGCGTCGTGAGGGAGTTTGTTCCACCATTGGGGGCCAGAGCAGCGAACAGTTTTGACTGGGCTGAGCGGGAACTGTACTTCCTCAGTGGTAGGGAGGCGAGCAGGCCAGAGGTGGATGAACGCAGTGCCCTTGTTTGGGTGTAGGGCCTGATCAGAGCCTGGAGGCTCGAGGTGCCGTTCCCCCACAGCCCAGGCAAGCACCATGGTCTTGTAGCGGATGCGAGCTTCCAACTGAAGCCAGTGGAGAGAGCGGAGGAGCGGGGTGACGGAGAGAACTTGGGAAGGTTGAACACCAGACGGGCTGCATGTTCTGGATGAGTTGTAGGGGTTTAATGGCACAGGCAGGAGCCCAGCCAACAGCGAGTTGCAGTAATCAAGACGGGAGATGACAAGTGCCTGATTAGGACCTGCGCCGCTTCCTGTGTGAGGCAGGGTCGTACTCTGGATGTTGTAGAGCATGAACCTACAGGAACGGGACACCGCCTTGATGTTAGTTGAGAACGTCAGGGTGTTGTCCAGGATCACGCCAAGGTTCTTAGCGCTCTGGGAGGAGGACACAATGGAGTTGTCAACCGTGATGGCGAGATCATGGAACGGGCAGTCCTTCCCCGGGAGGAAGAGGAGCCCGTCTGCTGAGGTTCAGCTTGAGGTGGTGATCCGTCATCCACACTGATATGTCTGCCAGACATGCAGAGATGCGATTCGGCCACCTGGTCATCAGAAGGGGGAAAGGAGAAGATTAATTGTGTGTCAGTCTGCATAGCAATGATAGGAGAGACCATGAGGTTATGACAGAGCCAAGTGACTTGGTGTATAGCGAGAATAAGAGAGGGCCTAGAACAGAGCCCTGGGGGACACCAGTGGTGAGAGCGCGTGGTGAGGAGACAGATTCTCGCCACGCCACCTGGTAGGAGCGACCTGTCAGGTAGGACGCAATCCAAGCGTGGGCCGTGCCGGAGATGCCCAACTCGGAGAGTGTGGAGAGGAGGATCTGATGGTTCACAGTATCGAAGGCAGCCGATAGGTCTAGAAGGATGAGAGCAGAGGAGAGAGAGTTAGCTTTAGCAGTGCGGGAGCGCCTCCGTGATACAGAGAAGAGCAGTCTCAGTTGAATGACTAGTCTTGAAACCTGACTGATTTGGGTCAAGAAGGTCATTCTGAGAGAGATAGCGGTAGAGCTGGCTAAGGACGGCACGCTCAAGAGTTTTGGAGAGAAAAGAGAGAAGGGATACTGGTCTGTAGTTGTTGACATCGGAGGGATCGAGTGTAGGTTTTTTTCAGAAGGGGTGCAACTCTCGCTCTCTTGAAGACGGGAGGGACGTAGCTGAGCGGTCAGGGATGAGTTGATGAGCGAGGTGAGGTAAGGGAGAAGGTCTCCGAAATGGTCTGGAGAAGAGAGGAGGGATAGGGTCAAGCGGGCAGGTTGTTGGGCGGCCGGCCGTCACAAGACGCGAGATTTCATCTGGAGAGAGGGGAGAAAGAGGTCAGAGCATAGGGTAGGGCAGTGTGAGCAGAACTGAGCGGTGTCGTTTGACTTAGCAAACGAGGATCGGATGTCGTCGACCTTCTTTTCAAAATGGTTGACGAAGTCATCTGCAGAGAGGGAGGAGGGGGGAGGATTCAGGAGGGAGGAGAAGGTGGCAAAGAGCTTCCTAGGGTTAGAGGCAGATGCTTGGAATTTAGAATGGTAGAAAGTGGCTTTAGCAGCAGAGACAGAGGAGGAAAATGTAGAGAGGAGGGAGCGAAAGGATGCCAGGTCCGCAGGAGGCGAGTTTTCCTCCATTTCCGCCTCGGCTGCCCGGAGCCCTGTTCTGTGAGCTCGCAAGGAGTCGTCGAGCCACGGAGCGGGGAGGGGAGGACCGAGCCGGCCTGGAGGATAGGGGACATAGGGAGTCAAAGGATGCAGTAAGGGAGAGAGAGGAGGGTTGAGGAGGCAGAATCAGGAGATAGGTTGGAGAAAGTTTGAGCAGAGGGAAGAGATGATAGGATGGAAGAGGAGAGAGTAGCGGGGGAGAGAGAGCGAAGGTTGGGACGGGGCGCGATACCATCCGAGTAGGGGCAGTGTGGGAAGTGTTGGATGAGAGCGAGAGGGAAAAGGATACAAGGTAGTGGTCGGAGACTTGGAGGGGAGTTGCAATGAGGTTAGTGGAAGAACAGCATCTAGTAAAGATGAGGTCAAGCGTATTGCCTGCCTTGTGAGTAGGGGGAAGGTGAGAGGGTGAGGTCAAAAGAGGAGAGGAGTGGAAAGAAGGAGGTAGAGAGGAATGAGTCAAAGGTAGACGTGGGGAGGTTAAAGTCGCCCAGATCTGTGAGAGGTGAGCCGTCCTCAGGAAAGGAGCTATCAAGGCATCAAGCCTATTGATGAACCCTCCTCCGAGGGGACCTGGAGGGCGAAAATGATATGATGTTGCTTGAAAGGGCTGGTAACTGTGACAGCATGAAATTCAAAGAGGCGATAGACAGATGGGTAAGGGGAGAAAGAGAGAAAGACCACTTGGGAGAGATGAGGATCCTTGGGGTGCCACCACCTCCGACCAGAAGCTCTCGGGGTGTGCGAGAACACGTGGGCGGACGAGGAGAGAGCAGTAGGAGTAGCAGTGTTATCTGTGGTGATCCATGTTTCCGTCAGTGCCAAGAAGTCAAGGGACTGGAGGGAGCATAGGCTGAGATGAACTCTGCCTTGTTGGCCGCAGATCGGCAGTTCCAGAGGCTACCGGAGACCTGGAACCCACGTGGGTCGACGCGCTGGGACCACCAGATTAGGGTTTAATTATTGAAACTCACCAAAACAACACAGAAACAAATGAAACGTGAAGTAATGAAGTGCTCACAGGCACTACAAAAACAAGATCCCACAAACAACAGGTGGGAAAAGGCTGCCTAAATATGATCCCCAATCAAAGACAACGATAGACAGCTGCCTCTGATTGGGAGCCATACCAGGGCAACATAGAAATAAAAATACTAGAGTACCCACCCTAGTCACACCCTGACCTAAACAAAATATAGAATAAAAAGGCTCTCAAAGGTCAGGGCAAGACAGGAGCTATACTTGGCTGCACAGCCTTTGCCCAAGATAACTGCCAACAAATGGTTCTTGTAGCCATAAATGAGCTTGCTGCACCTTTCTACTGGCAATTTGGTCGAATCTTCAGCAGCAAACTGCTCTAATTCTTCAGTCTCACCATAGGTTATGGAGGTGATTCAGGTCTGGACTCTTCGCTGGCCACTCCAGACCAGTCCTGCATTTCTTCTGAACCATTCCAGGGTGAAATTACAAGGGTGTTAATATATTTGGCCGTAACTGTACTCACTGCAATATTTGAGGTGGGGTTCAAATAGAAGAACAGCTCAAGGAAAATGGACAAGGAAAATGGTTTACCCTTGTTGAAATGGGGTCTCAAACTTGATCTGTTTTGGCTTTAATAACAATTCTAATTAGCACACATCTGAATATAATATTAACCAATAATTACTCCAATTGAACCAAGCAAAAACAACAGAGACCTGGAGTACAGCAAAGTGACATATGAGTGAGAGCCCAATACCCATCCAACCATTCCAAACTAACTAGGTCAATGAGTTCCACTGCTGTCAAGACTATCAGAACTCAGTGTACTCCCTCATCCTCAACATCTATCTCTGTACAAACCACAGGAGATGAGAAAAGGTGCAATATATATTTTTATGTTATCCCTAAATTAGGATGTGTTATGAGAGCATTCCATTTGGGCTGTGTGTGCAGGGATTTGAAACCATGTCTGGTGCCTACAGGACGTCCAAGAGTCTCAACATGCCTCCTGTTCACTGTAGGCTTAGCAGTGGTGGAAAAAGTACCCCATTTTCATACTTGAGTAAAAGTTAAGATACCTTAATAGAAATGACTCAAGTAAAAGTCACCCAGTAGAATACTACTTGAGTAAAAGTCTAAAAGTATCTGCTTTTAAAAATACTTAAGTATCAAAATCAAATGTTATTGCTAAAATATACATAAGTGTCAAAAAGTATAAATCATTTCAAATTCCTTATATAAAGCAAACCAGACGGTATCATTGTCTTGTTTTTTTAAATTCACAGATAGCCAGGAACTCTCCAACACTCATCATTTACAAACAAAGCATTTGTGTTTAGTGAGTACACCACATCAGAGGCGGTGTAGGGATGACCAGGGATGTTCTTGATCAGTGTATGAATTGACCATTTTGCTGTCCTGCAAAGCATTCAAATGTAACATGTACTTTGGGTGTCAGTGAAATGTATGGTGTAGAACAGGGGTGTCAAAGTCAAATGGACGGAGGGCCAAATAAAAATTTAGCTACAAGCCGAGGGCCGGACTGTTCGAATGTTCATTGAAAATTTTTTAAATGACGATATAGTCTAGTGAACCTAATTGAACCTACTGAAAACCTAACAAATATATTCCAATATGATCAGATAAATAAAGCAATATTTTCTTATGGCTCTGTCAGTAATCTTTAATTTTCAACAGACACAAAAGACAAATTTCCTTTATATAAAAATCCCCATAACATGAACATTAAATGAAAGAAACTGGTATTCAAGGCACCATCAGTAGCCTATATTTTCTATTTTAGCAAAAAGTGGGCTAAATTTACTTCAAAGAAAAAACAATAATAGCAATTTTCTATCATCCACTCAACTGAAATATTTTTAAAATATAATTGGATTGAAATACAATAAAATAAAGTGCAAAATCTATTAATCAAAAACAACACTTTGTTTAAGTAACATGCAGTGAAAACAAATATTAAACTTTAACTTTTAAACTTGAACTGAGTAAAAACTCTAAATATGTGATTGCACAGTAATGTTCACTTGTTTGAGGTTGAGGTGATACTTGCGGTGTCCCATCTTTTCCACAAGTTCATCAATGTTCGGGGTAAGGCTCTGAGCTGAGGAAATCCTCAGAATTGAGTGGAGGTGTTCAGCAGTAAGTCGACTTCTGTGTGATGTTTTGTTCAAGTTCATCAAAGAAAACAGTTGTTCACATTAGGTATGTGCTGCCAAACATAGACAACGTTTGAGCAGCCTGATGCGCAGCTGGGGCATTGTGTCGGGGAGGAAACGTGGCGAACCCGCAGCACCCACTGCCGCATATTTTGCCCTCAGTGCATCATTGCATTGGAGGTCAATCAACTCCATTTGGAGGTTTGGTGGTGAGCTTTCCACGTCAACAGCAAATGGGTTACCGAGCAGTTCCAACCTGCTTTTTGTGCTTCAAAGTCAGCAAATCGGGCAAAGTCAGCGGCAAGCATACCTATTTTTATCAGCCAACTGTGCGCCTCGGAACGCACTGGTAGAGAGCTTTCTTCATGGTCTGGCAGCTGGGAAAGTGGCTCAAATTTTCTTCCGCATCTGCGTCTCCCACAGAGTCAGTTTGGTTTTAAATGCCTTCACTGTACTGTACATATCAGAGATGACACGATCCCGACCCTGCAGCTGCAAGTTCATTGCATTCAGATGACTCGTAATGTCACACAGAAAAGCCATTTCACACAGAAACATTTCGTCTCGGAGTTGTGTTGTGTCTTTCCCTTTGCTGTCCAAGAACAGACAAATCTCCTCACGAAGCTCGAAACATCTTTGAAGCACCTTTCCCTGGCTTAGCCATCGCACCTCTGTGTGATAAGGCAAATCACCATGCTCCGTTTCTAACTCCGTCAGAAATGCCTTGAACTGGCGGTGATTCAAACCTTTGGCTCTGATAAAGTTAACTGTGCGCGTGATGATGCTCATTACATGCTCCATTTTCAAGGCTTTACCGCACAACGCTTCCTGGTGTATGATACAATGATAAGCTGTCAGCTCACCTGTCGTGCGTTTTCCTCTTGCATCTTTTCCCGATCTTCGCCACCAGTCCGCTCCTGTGTCCACACATCGCAGGTGCCTGGCCGGGTTGTCAAACCCACGAGTTTTTCCCAAGGCAGCTCCATCTCATTTACACATCTTGACACCTCTTCATACAAATCATGCCCCGTAGTTGTGCCATGCATAGGACGAAAGCCAAAAACTCCTCTGTCACGCTTAGGCTGGAGTCCACTCCGGATGAAAATTGACAACTGGGCAATGTCAGAAATGTCGGTGCTCTCATCCACAGCCAAGGAATATGCAATGAAATCTTTTCCTTTTCACAAGCTGCTCTTTTAGATTGATGGACAACTGGTCTACTCTCTCGGCAATGGTGTTTCTGCTCAGACTCACATTTAAAAAGAGTTGCCTTTTTTCTGGGCAAACTTCGCCAAAACTTTAATCATGCAGTTTTTGATGAAATCCTCCGTAAATGGCCGGGCTGATTTAGCGATCTCTTCTGCCAAAATAAACTGGCCTTGACAGCAGCCTGGCCTTGTGATTTGGCTTTTTGAACAGAGCCTGTCGAGATTTGAGGCCCGTTTCTTAATTCCCTCTGCCTTTTGTAGCCTTTGTTCCATGTCCATATTCTTGTTTTTGTCCGCGTGTTTCGTCTTCATAATGTCGTCTCAGATTATACTCTTTCAGTACCGCCACACTTTCTCCACACAGAAGACACAGGTTTTCCAGCTACCTCCGTGAACAAATACTCCGACTCCCACCTTGTTTGAAACCCCCGGTTCTCAGTGTCCACCTTCCGTTTTGCCATTTTTGATGGGTATCTGAAAGTTAATTTTACTGTGATGCTGACAACTGCTGTGCCAATAAATATTGAAATGAAGCAGCCTACTGCTCGGTGCGGCCACCGTTGCATTGTGGGAAATGTAGTATTGGTGCGTGTAAAAGATCTGCGGCTGCCGGCTTGCTGCGGTCTGCGGGCCGGTTCTAATAATAAATCAAGATCATCCCAGGGGCCGAAAAACCTTCTCGCTGGGCTGGGATGTGGCCCGCGGGCCTTGACTCTGACATATG
>NW_026285360.1:0-2035 GCF_023373465.1 Oncorhynchus keta | reverse complement strand
TTCTCTCTCTCTTTCTTTCTTTCTTTCTTTCTTTCTTTCTTTCTTTCTTTCTTTCTTTCTTTCTTTCTTTCTTTCTTTCTTTCGTTCTCACTTTCTTTCTTTCTTTCTCGCTTTTTTTCTCTCTTTCTTTCTCTCTCTTGGAGGACCTGAGCCCTAGGACCATGCCTCAGGACTACCTGGCATGATGACTCCTTGCTGTCCCCAGTCCACCTGGCCGTACTGCTGCTCCAGTTTCAACTGTTCTGCCTGCGGCTATGGAACCCTGACCTGTTCACCGGACGTGCTACCTGTCCCAGACCTGCTGTTTTCAACTCTCTAGAGACAGCAGGAGCGGTAGAAATACTTTCAAGCCAACTGACATGTACTCCTGAGGTGCTGACCTGTTGCACCCTCAACAACTACTGTGATTATTATTACAGTGCCTTGCGAAAGTATTCGGCCCCCTTGAACTTTGCGACCTTTTGCCACATTTCAGGCTTCAAACGTAAAGATATAAAACTGTATTTTTTTGTGAAGAATCAACAACAAGTGGGACACAATCATGAAGTGGAACGACATTTATTGGATATTTCAAACTTTTTGAACAAATCAAAAACTGAAAAATTGGGCGTGCAAAATTATTCAGCCCCCTTAAGTTAATACTTTGTAGCGCCACCTTTTGCTGCGATTACAGCTGTAAGTCGCTTGGGGTATGTCTCTATCAGTTTTGCACATCGAGAGACTGACATTTCTTCCCATTCCTCCTTGCAAAACAGCTCGAGCTTAGTGAGGTTGGATGGAGAGCATTTGTGAACAGCAGTTTTCAGTTCTTTCCACAGATTCTCGATTGGATTCAGGTCTGGACTTTGACTTGGCCATTCTAACACCTGGATATGTTTATTTTTGAACCATTCCATTGTAGATTTTGCTTTATGTTTTGGATCATTGTCTTGTTGGAAGACAAATCTCCGTCCCAGTCTCAGGCCTTTTGCAGACTCCATCAGGTTTTCTTCCAGAATGGTCCTGTATTTGGCTCCATCCATCTTCCCATCAATTTTAACCATCTTCCCTGTCCCTGCTGAAGAAAAGCAGGCCCAACCCATGATGCTGCCACCACCATGTTTGACAGTGGGGATGGTGTGTTCAGGGTGATGTGCTGTGTTGCTTTTACGCCAAACATAACGTTTTGCATTGTTGCCAAAAAGTTCAATTTTGGTTTCATCTGACCAGAGCACCTTCTTCCACATGTTTGGTGTGTCTCCCAGGTGGCTTGTGGCAAACTTTAAACAACACTTTTTATGGATATCTTTAAGAAATGGCTTTCTTCTTGCCACTCTTACATAAAGGCCAGATTTGTGCAATATACGACTGATTGTTGTCCTATGGACAGAGTCTCCCACCTCAGCTGTAGATCTCTGCAGTTCATCCAGAGTGATCATGGGCCTCTTGGCTGCATCTCTGATCAGTCTTCTCCTTGTATGAGCTGAAAGTTTAGAGGGATGGCCAGGTCTTGGTAGATTTGCAGTAGTCTGATACTCTTTCCATTTCAATATTATCGCTTGCACAGTGCTCCTTGGGATGTTTAAAGCTTGGGAAATCTTTTTGTATCCAAATCCGGCTTTAAACTTCTTCACAACAGTATCTCGGACCTGCCTGGTGTGTTCCTTGTTCTTCATGATGCTCTCTGCGCTTTTAACGGACCTCTGAGACTATCACAGTGCAGGTGCATTTATACGGAGACTTGATTACACACAGGTGGATTGTATTTATCATCATTAGTCATTTAGGTCAACATTGGATCATTCAGAGATCCTCACTGAACTTCTGGAGAGAGTTTGCTGCACTGAAAGTAAAGGGGCTGAATAATTTTGCACGCCCAATTTTTCAGTTTTTGATTTGTAAAAAAAGTTTGAAATATCCAATAAATGTCGTTCCACTTCATGATTGTGTCCCACTTGTTGTTGATTCTTCACAAAAAATACAGTTTTATATCTTTATGTTTGAAGCCTGAAATGTGGCAAAAGGTCGCAAAGTTCAAGGGGGCCGAATACTTTCG
>NW_026285359.1:0-553 GCF_023373465.1 Oncorhynchus keta | reverse complement strand
TGACTCCACATATTCAGCATTGGGGATGTTATCTTTGCATATACAATAATTATTAAAAAGAATAACATCTTCATCACCCTGGTATTCTAGACATCAAGATTACCAGGGTGCTGGACTTGTTTAAGAAGTACACTTTTTGAACCTGGTAGCACAGTAATGTGTCTAGAAGAATAACGGACTTCACAGAAATGTTTTTGAATGTTCTTTGGACATGATTCTGGTGAACAGTATTTTGAACAGGATTCTGTTTCTGTTCTTGTCATGTGGGTCACTTGACAATGCTAAAGCAGTAGGATCCCCACCCCTCCCTCCCTCCCTCCCTCCCTCCCTCTGTAATGGGCCTTTATGTTGTATTATCTAATGGGGATCCTAATAAAGTAACCCCCCTCCCTCTGTAATGGGCCTTTATGTTGTATTATCTAATGGGGATCCTAATAAAGTAACCCCTCCCTCCCTCCCTCTGTAATGTCCCACTTTCACGTTGTATTATCTAATGACTAGAAGAATGGAGGTCGGGACGTCTGATATCGTGTGTTGAACTTTACTGAAAACA
>NW_026285358.1:0-6104 GCF_023373465.1 Oncorhynchus keta | reverse complement strand
CTTCAGGTAAACCTGACCCTAACTCACCCTGCCTCTTCCAGGTAACCATGACCCTAACCCACCCTACCTCTTCAGGTAACCCTAACCCACCCTACCTCTTTAGGTAACCCTGACCCTAACTCAACCTACCTCTTCCAGGTAACCCTAATCCACCCTACCTCTTCCAGGTAAACCTGACCCTAACCCACCATACCTCTTCAGGTAACCCTAACCCACCCTACCTCTTCCAGGTAACCCTGACCCTAACCCACCCCTACCTCTTCAGGTAAACCTGACCCTAACCCACCCTACCTCTTCAGGTAACCCTGACCTTCAATCCACCCTACCTCTTCAGGTAACCCTGACCCTCAACCCACCCCTACCTTTTGAGGTAACCCAGACCCTAACCCACCCTACCTCTTCCAGGTAACCCTGACCTTAACCCACCCTACCTCTTCCAGGTAACCCTGACCCTAACTCACCCTACCTCTTCCAGGTAACCCTGACCCTAACCCACCCTACCTCTTCAGGTAACCCTGACGGGCGGGCTGACATCCAAGCTGAGATATCTGCCAGGCACGCAGAGATGCGTGCTGCCACCTGGGTGTCAGAAGGGGGAAGGAGAAAAGTAGTTAAGTGTCATCCTCCTTATCAGTGATAGGACAGACCAATGAGAGGGATATGACAGAGCTGAGTGACTTGCTTTATAGAGAGAAGAGGAGAGGCCACCCTCATAGCAGTGATAGGAGAGACCATGTGAGAATATGACAGAGCTGAGTGACTTGGTGTATGAAGAGGAAGGAGAGGGCCTAGAACCCGAGCCCTGGGGGACACAGTAGTGAGAGTACATTGTGCAAACACAGATCCTCTCCACATGACTAGGGCCATTTTGAAATCAGAGGGGAAGGTGGTCAGGGAAGAGGAAGTGAGGAATGGGAGGAGTCTCCAGAGATGGGTCTTGACAAGGGAGGGAGGGGTGGGGTTGAACAGGCAGGTTGTCAGGTGGCCAGACCTCACTAATCGCATATTTCATCGAGAAAGAGGAGAGAAAGGGGTCAAGGTGTAGAGTAGTTCTGTCTGAGTGGGACCAGAGAACTCTAGGCTGAGTGAATGAGGAAGTGATGTCAGTCTAACCTTCTTTTCAAAGTGGTTGACAAAGTTGTCCGTGACAGAGGGAGGAGGTAGAGGATTAAGGAGGGAGGATAATAATAATAATAATAATATATGCCATTTAGCAGACGCTTTTATCCAAAGCGACTTACAGTCATGTGCATACATTCTACGTATGGGTGGTCCCAGGAATCAGAACCCACTACCCTGGCGTTACAAGCGCCATGCTCTACCAACTGAGCTACAGAAGGACTGCCGAGGATATGGAAAATAGTTTCCCAGGGTTAAAGGCAGAAGTTTGACATTTAGTAGAAAGTGTCTTTAGCAGCAGATACAGAGAAAGAGAAGGTAGAAAGGAGGGATTGAACGGATGTTTAGTCTACCTCCTTTTTGCTCCGCTGCCTGAAGCCCTATTCTGTAAACTCACAATGAGTCACTCAGCCATGGAGCAGGCGGGGGAGGGCCAAGCCTGCCGGGAGGGCCGAGCCGGCCGGGAGGGCCGAGCCTGCCGGGAGGGCCGAGCCCCGGCCGGGAGGGCCGAGCCGGCCGGGAGGGCCGGAAGCGGCCGGGAGGGCCGAGCCGGCCGGGAGGGCCGAGCCGGCCGGGAGGGCCGAGCCTGCCTGGAGGGCCGAGCCTGCCTGGAGGGCCGAGTCTGCCTGGAGGGCCGAGCCTGCCGGGAGGCCGAGCCTGCCTGGAGGGCCGAGCCTGCCTGGAGGGCCGAGCCTGCGGGAGGGCCGAGCCTGCCGGGAGGGCCGAGCCTGCCTGGAGGGCCGAGCCTGCCGGGAGGGCCGAGCCTGCCTGGAGGGCCGAGCCTGCCTGGAGGGCCGAGCCTGCCTGGGAGGGCCGAGCCTGCCTGGAGGGCCGAGCCTGCCGGGAGGGGGCGAGCCGGGCCGGAGGGCCAAGCCTGCCAGGAGGGCCAAGCCGGCCGGGAGGAAAGAGGACAGTGTGAGTCAAAGCATTCAGAAAGGGAGGAGAGTATGGTCGAGAAGAGGCAGAGTTAGGAGACAGGATGGAGAAGGATTTAGCAGAAGGGAGATATTATAGGCTAGAAGAGGAGAGAGTAGTGGGAGAGAGAGAGCGAAGATTTTGATGGACAATGACTATCTGGGTAGGGGCTGAGTCACAAGGGTTTGGAGGAAAGGGAGACAGAAAAGGGCGGCAGGGTAGCCTAGTGGTTAGAGCGTTGGACTAGTAACCGGAAGTGTATTGCCTGCCTTGTGGGAGTGGGAGTGGACTGTGAAAGTGGGAGGGGACTGGGAAAGTGGGAGGACTGGGAAACGGTGAGGTCAAAAAAGGCAAGGAGGGGAAAGAAAGAGTTGGATAGAAATTCATCGAAGGCACTCAGAGAGAGGTTGATGTCGGTACAAACACAGCAAAAACCGATACAGCCCACTCATCCTGTGGTAGAGTCACATTGAACAGGTACAACTCTGGGTGATGACATCATCAAAGGGGAAAGGTCAAGGCCAATAATAACCATGAACACATGAATAGTAATCATACTATACTGCAGTACAATAACATACTATACTAACATACTATACTAAGTACAATAACATTTTGAATGTCATTATTGATATAGTGTCCACTCTATATCACTTCTCCCTTAATTTCAATCCCCCCTGTGAGGAAAGAGCATCAGATTAACTACGTTGTCTTTTCTTTTCAACACTTTAGAACTTCTGCTAGTGGTACTGTAATTGTAAACAAACAAAAAATGACAGTCATTATTTATTTTCAACAAAGTCTGCTGTTCCAAACAAACGTTAACACCACAAGCCTCTCAGTCTCAACTACAGAGTTAGTCTTTCAGGAAGCTTGTGGCTGTATTCTGCGCAGTACTCCTGCTGTGCCACGAAGGCGTCTCCCAGTGGAGCAGGTTGGGTTTTGTGAAAGAAAGTCCATCATCCTCTGTAGGAACCACTGAATGCCCTTGCTCCTCAGATACTGTTTCCTGTGGGGTTTCAACTTGTATACTACCCGCCGTGGTTCTGTCTGCAAACGTGGCCTTTTCTTTGTCATAGTCCAGGCAGATGTGGTCCTTGTAGTCTGCGTATGATCGACCATCAGTCAGTTTGACCACAGAGAGGGAGACTGGACAGCTCTGACTCAAAATGATACCTGGGAACTAACGCTGGCTGCTTATGAAGTTCTGGATAGAGACAGTGTCATTGGGTTTTAAACCGCATGCCCCGCGTGGTGGTCATGTCTCTCTCTTTTTGTTTCTCCTGCTTACGTTCCACTCGTGCTTCGATGTCCGGACTCGGTAGATCAAGGCTTTTTGTCTTTTTGCCCATCAACATCTCAACTGGGGCTTGACCTGTTGTTGTTTGTGGCATGATGCGGTACTGGAACAAGAACCCAGAGAGCTTAGTTGTTCTGGTTCCCCCAGTCATCTCTTTCAGTGTCTGCACAGCCCGCTCCACTAAGTCATCGAGGCCGTGTGAAACGGAGGCGCTGCAGACATGGCGAGTCCCGTTTCTCCGCTTTCATTCTTGGAACAAATCACAGGTTTGTTGCGTTGTCGGACACAAGAGAGTCAGACAGACCAAGGCTGCAAAACACCTGCTGAAGCTTTTCGATTGTTGTATTCACTGAGATGTTGCTCATGATGATAGCCTGCAGCCACTGGGAGTGTCGTCCACCATGACAAGGAACATGTGACCCACGAAAGGACCTGCAAAGTCTATGTGCAGCCTGGACCATGGGTGGTCAGGCCACTCCCACAGATGTAGCTGGCGTGGCGGAGCCATCTTCTGGTTGGTCTGGTGCTCAGAACATGATTTCACTTTGTTTTCTGCATCCTGATCCATGTTAGCCACCAGATGGACCTCATCGCATGACTTGTGCAGGACCAGTGGCGAACAAACCACTCTGGACCACCAGAGTATACAGCCATCCTGCACAACTCAGCTCAGTTTAACACTTTGCAGAAGGTCTCAGTCCCTCATCCTCTATGACGGAGGCCAAACCTGCATAAGGAACCTTTTCACCTGGGTCAGGATAGGATCCCGGTCTGTCCACTGTTTGATCTATTTGGTATTCACATGTGAGTTTGACAATCTTTCCATTAGGAGAATTGTCTGGAGAGGCACCACAGTTGTGGCAGGCATCTCTGGTAGCGGGAGACGGCTGAGTGTGTCTGCGTCTGCATTGTCCTTCCCCGCTCTGTAAACTATAGTATACTGTTAAGCTGACTGTGTGAGGGCCCAGTGCTGTATCCTTGCTGAAGCCATTGGAGAAATGCGATCTTGATTCACTGAACAGGCTCATCAGTGGTTGGTGGTCAGTGCATATGGTGAAATGACGACAGTAGAGGTACTGATGAAAGCGTTTCACAGCCAAAACTATGGCCAGACCTTCCTTGTCTAACTGTGAATAACTCTTCTCAGAACTCGTCAGCGTGTGTGATGCGAATCCAATGGGTTTCTCCTCCATCTGATTACAGAGTACTGCCCCGACGCCATAGGCGAGGCATCACATGACAGAATGATCTCTTTGTCTTGATCACATTTACATTTACATTTACATTTGGGTCATTTAACAGACGCTCTTATCCAGAGCGACTTACAAATTGGTGCATACGACCTATGGACATCCAATGAACAAGCAGTTTGGTGATTGTAGCAGTGCTTTCACTTTGAAAGTTTTCTTTGAGTCATTCGCACTTCCATTTACAGTCTTTTTGGAGCAGCTGAGAACTTAACACTGAGTGATCCCTCTGCTGTATCCTGAAGTCCACGATCATCTCCTTTGTTTTGTTGACGTTGAGTGTGAGGTTATTTTCCTGACACCACACTCCGAGGACCCTCACCTCCTCCCCTGTAGGCCGTCTCGTCGTTGTTGGTAATCAAGCCTACCACTGTAGTGTCGTCTGCAAACTTGATGATTGAGTTGGGCGTGCATGGCCATGCAGTCATGGTTGAACAGGGAGTACAGGAGAGGCTGAGAACACACCCTTGTGGGGCCCCAGTGCTGGGAGGATCAGCAGGGTGGAGATGTTATTTCCTACCCTCACCACCTGGGCGACCCGTCAGAAAGTCCAGGACCCAGTTGCACAGGGCAGAGTCGAGACCCAGGGTCTCGGCTTTCTAATGACACGTTTGGAGGGTTCTATGGTATTAAATGCTGAGCTGTAATCGATGAACAGATATCTTACATAGGTATTCCTCTTGGGCAGTGTGGTTGCGATTGCATTGTCTGTGGACCTATTGGGGCGGTAAGCAAATTGAGTGGGTCTAGGGTGTCATGTAGGGTGGAGGTGATATGATCCTTGACTAGTCTCTCAAAAGCACTCTTCATGATGACGGCAAAGTGAGTGATACTGGGGCGATAGTCGATAGCTCATTTACCTTTCTGCTTTCTGGGAACAGGAACAATGGTGGCCCTCTTGAAGCATGTGGGAACAGCAGACTGGGATAGGGGATTGATTGGAATATGTCCGTAAACACATGCTCTGAGGGACGCGTGCGGATGCCGTTTCTGGGCCGGCAGCCTTGCGAAGGTTAATACGTTTAAATGTTTTACTCACATTGGCTGCAGTGAAGGAGAGCCCGCACGTATTGGTAGCGGGCCGTGTCAGTGGCACTGTATTGTCCTCAAAGCAAGCAAAGAAGGTGTTTAGTTTGCCTGGGGAGCAGGACATCGTGGTTCGCGATGGGGCTGGTTTTCTTTTTGTAGTCCGTGATCGACTGTAGACCCTGCCACATACGTCTCGTGTCTGAGCCATTGAATTACGGCTTTATTTTGTCTCTATACTGATGCTTAGCTTGTTTGATTGCCTTATGGAGGGAATAGCTACAGTGTTTATTCTGTCATGTTTCCGGTTGCCTTGCGATGCACCTGTTAATAAACTCACTCACCGAATCACCGTATACATCAATTGTCCGATGCTATCCGTAACATATCCCAGTCCACGTGGATCGAAGCAATCTTGAAGTGTGGAATCTAGGTGGCGTGCTGCTGACTCTGGCTTCATTGCTGTGAACTTGTCCTGCCCAGTGTGTCCACCCTCT
>NW_026285357.1:32500-37500 GCF_023373465.1 Oncorhynchus keta | reverse complement strand
TCTCCTCCTCTCCTCCTCTCCTCTCCTCTCCACAAAGCTACACACACCTCGCTAACACACACCCTCGTCTAATCCTCTCCTCCTCTCCTCCCTCTCCTCTCCCTCTCCTCTCCCCCTCTCCTCTCCTCCTCTCCTCTCCTCTCCACAAAGCTACACACACCTCGCTAACACACACCCCTCTTCTAATCCTCTCCTCCTCTCCTCTCCTCTCCTCTCCCCTCTCCTCCTCTCCTCCTCCTCTCCTCCTCCTCTCCTCTCCACAAAGCTACACACAACTCGCTAACACACACCCCTCTTCTAATCCTCTCCTCCTCTCCTCTCCCCCTCTCCTCTCCTCCTCTCCTCTCCTCCTCCTCTCCTCTCCACAATGCTACACACACCTCGCTAACACACACCCTCTTCTAATCCTCTCCTCCTCTCCTCTCCTCCTCCTCTCCCTCTCCACAATGCTACACACAACTCGCTAACACACACCCCTCTTCTAATCCTCTCCTTCTCTCCTCTCCCCCTCTCCTCTCCTCCTCCTCTCCTCTCCACAAAGCTACACACACCTCGCTAACACACCCCACTTCTAATCCTCTCCTCTCCCCTCTCTCTCCTCCTCTCCTCTCCTCCTCCTCTCCTCTCCTCTCCACAATGCTACACACAACTCGCTAACACACACCCTCTCTCTAATCCTCTCCTCCTCTCCTCTCCTCCTCTCCTCCTCTCCTCCTCTCCTCTCCTCCTCTCCTCCTCTCCTCTCCACAAAGCTACACACAACTCTCTAACACACACCCCTCTTCTAATCCTCTCCTCCTCTCCCCTGCTTCTCCACCTACCCCCCTCTCCTCTCCTCCTCTCCTCCCCCTATCCCCATCTTTCTCTGTTACCACAGTTCAGAGTTTTAATACAATCATTAGATCACCATCACTGAGCCCCATCCATCCACCTACACACAGAATACACACACACCCACACAGTTCAGTTGTGGTTAGACAACGATGAATAAGGATGTATTGAATTGGAAACAATTAGTGTTATTAATGTCTGAACGGAGAAACAGGCTGAGCAGAGAATAACTGAACACAACTGGAGTATATGAACATGTTCTCTGTCTCTCTCTCTCTCTCTCTCTCTATCGCTCTCTCTCTCTCTATCTCTCTCTATCTATCGCTCTCGCTCTCTCTATCTATCTATCGCTCTCGCTCTCTCTATCTCTCTCTATCTATCGCTCTCGCTCTCTCTCTATCTATCGCGCTCTCTCTCTCTATCTATCGCTCTCGCTCTCTCTCTATCTATCGCGCTCTCTCTCTCTATCTATCGCTCTCGCTCTCTCTCTATCTATCGCTCTCTCTATCTATCGCTCTCGCTCTCTCTCTATCTATCGCTCTCTCTCTCTCTCTTCTCTCTCTCTCTCTCTATATATATATATATATATATATATATATATTAGAGAGAGAGGCTGTCATGTTGAGGTCCTTGCTGCAGTGGTGAGGGGCATAAGGGGCAGGGGTTGACTGGCTGGTGGTGCTGTGGTCTGGGTGTAGGTGTGGATCCTCCTGGCCCAGGCCCTCTGGGAGGGAGTCTCACTGGTCTGGGAGGGGTGTCCGTTGCTCTGTCGCACCTGTGTGAGGTGCTGGGGTTACGGTTGAGGGTGATGTCCTTCAGGGTCCTAGCAAATTTGGGATTGCTGCTGTTCAAGTCCAGGATGGGCTCTGCTGCCTTGTAGAGGAGGACCTGGTTATAAAGGCTGTTCAAGTCCAGGATGGGCTCTGCTGCCTTGTAGAGGAGGACCTGGTTATAAAGGCTGTCGAAGTCCAGGATGGGCTCTGCTGCCTTGTAGAGGAGGACCTGGTTATAAAGGCTGTCCAAGTCCAGGATGGGCTCTGCTGCCTTGTAGAGGAGAACCTGGTTATAAAGGCTGTCCAAGTCCAGGATGGGCTCTGCTGCCTTGTAGAGGAGGACCTGGTTATAAAGGCTGTCCAAGTCCAGGATGGGCTCTGCTGCCTTGTAGAGGAGGACCTGGTTATAAAGGCTGTCCAAGTCCAGGATGGGCTCTGCTGCCTTGTAGAGGAGGACCTGGTCATAAAGGCTGTCCAAGTCCAGGATTGGGAATTATGATGTGTCTGGGGGACCCTAGTCTGTCCTCTGACAGCAGCTCCAGGGTGTGCCAGATGTTTGGACACCAACATTTTGCCACTTTGTTTTGGAAAAAATGTCCTCTTGTCAATAACCTACACATTCAGGAGCTCATCTGCTCATGACCTGCTGATGACCTGCTCATGACCTGCTGATGACCTGCTGATGACCTGCTGATGACCTGCTCATGACCTGCCTGGGCGACCTGCTGATGACCTGCTCATGACCTGCTCTCTCCTTCTATTGGCATGGGAAACATAAGCACATTGCCAAAGCAAGTGAAATATCTTCCTCTTTCAAAGCTGTCTTTCTTCATCAAACACACACAAATGCAGTACTGTCACACACACACACACACACACACAGCCATGCCGGTGCTCCAGGAGTTTGGTCACAGTGCGGAACAGCTTGCTTGTATGCAGAGGACTGTGGTCGGGACAATAAGACTATTCTACAAGATTATGTCGTGTGTGTTTGTGTGTGTGTGTGTGTGTGTGTGTGTGTGTGTGTGTGTGTGTGTGTGTGTGTGTGTGTGAGACTTGTGCCACTTTGGAATTTCTGGGTTTTCCTCTCAATCTCCACTTTCTTACCACAATCGGATTGTTGGTCTGTGACAAATGCCACAATAAACAGGCTGACATTCATTGTGTGTTATTACTATGTAATGTTGTAGTGCTGACATTCATTCTGTGTTATTACTATGTAATGTTGTAGTGCTGACATTCATTCTGTGGTATTACTATGTAATGTTGTAGTGCTGACATTCATTCTGTATTATTACTATGTAATGTTGTAGTGCTGACATTCATTCTGTGGTATTACTATGTACGTTGTAGTGCTGACATTCATTATGTGTTATCGCTATGTAATGTTGTAGTGCTGATATTCATTCTGTGTATTACTATGTAATGTTGTAGTGCTGACATTCATTATGTGTTGGCTACTATGTAATGTTGTAGTGCTGATATTTATTTTTGTTATTACTATGTAATGTTGTAGTGCTGATATTCATTATGTGTTATCGCTATGTAATGTTGTAGTGCTGACATTCATCTCTGTGTTATTACTATGTAATGTTGTAGTGCTGATATTCATTCTGTGTTATTACTATGTAATGCTGCAGTGCTGACATTCATTGTGTGTTATTACTATGTAATGTTGTAGTGCTGACATTCATTCTGTGTTATTACTATGTAATGTTGTAGTGCTGACATTCATTGTGTTATTACTATGTAATGTTGTAGTGCTGACATTCATTCTGTGTTATTACTATGTAATGTTGTAGTGCTGACATTCATTCTGTGTTATTACTATGTAATGTTGTAGTGCTGACATTCATTCTGTGTTATTACTATGTACGTTGTAGTGCTGACATTAATTCTGTGTTATTACTATGTAATGTTGTCGTGCTGACATTCATTCTGTGTTATTACTATGTAATATTGTAGTGCTGACATTAATTCTGTGGTATTACTATGTAATGTTGTAGTGCTCACATTCATTCTGTGTTATTACTATGTAATGTTGTAGTGCTGACATTCATTCTGTGTTATTACTATGTAATGTTGTAGTGCTGACATTCATTCTGTGTTATCGCTATGTAATGTTGTAGTGCTGACATTCATTCTGTGTTATTACTATGTAATGTTGTAGTGCTGACATTAATTCCATATTGGATGAACGTAATGTTGTAGTGCTGACATTCATTATGTGTTATTACTATGTAATGTTGTATTGACATTCATTCTGTGTTATTACTAGTTACATGGGTGCTGACATTCATTCTGTGTTATCATGTAATGTTCATTGCTGACATTCATTCTGTGTTGTTGCTATGTAATGTTGTAGTGCTGACATTTGCCATAATCCATGAACGTATTTTTGAACCATTCATTCCACGTAGTTACAGGGTTCATTCCACGTAGTTACAGGGTTCATTCCACATAGTTACAGGGTTCATTCCATTATAGTTTCAGGGTTCATTCCACATACTTACAGGGTTCATTCCACGTAATTACAGGGTTCATTCCACGTGGTTACAGGGTTCATTCCACGTAGTTACAGGGTTCATTCCACAGTTTCAGGGTTCATTCCACGTAGTTACAGGGTTCATTCCACATAGTTACAGGGTTCATTCCACATAGTTTCAGGGTTCATTCCACATACTTACAGGGTTCATTCCACATACTTACAGGGTTCATTCCACGTAATTACAGGGTTCATTCCACGTGGTTACAGGGTTCATTCCACATAGTTACAGGGTTCATTCCACGTGGTTACAGGGTTCATTCCACGTAGTTACAGGGTTCATTCCACGTGGTTACAGAGTTCATTCCACGTAGGTTACAGGGTTCATTCCACATAGTTACAGGGTTCATTCCACGAAGTTACAGGGTCCATTCCACGTGGTTACAGGGTTCATTCCACGTAGTTACAGGGTTCATGTAGTTATTGGATTATGTAGTTATTGGGTTGTGTAATTATGTAGTTATTTGGTTGTGTAGTTATGTAGTTATTGATTTATGTATTTATGTAGTTATTGGGTTATGTAGTTATGTAGCTATTGGATTATGTAGTTATTGGGTTATGTAGCTTTGTAGTTATTGGGTTATGTAGTTATTGGGTTATGTAGTTATGTAGTTATTGGGTTATGTAGTTATGTAGTTATTGGGTTATGTAGTTATTGGGTTATGTAGGGTAGTTATTCCACGTTGTGTAGTTATGTAGTTATTAGGTTGTGTAGTTATGTAGTTATTGGGTTATGTAGTTATTGGGTTGTGTAGTTATGTAGTTATTGGGTTATGTAGTTATTGGGTTATGTAGTTATGTAGCTATTGGGTTATGTGGTTATTGGGTTATGTAGTTATTGGGTTATGTAG
>NW_026285357.1:5000-30000 GCF_023373465.1 Oncorhynchus keta | reverse complement strand
CAGCTATATATCATGTCCAGATGTCAGACCAGTGGATCTCCAGCTATAATATCATGTCCAGATGTCAGACCAGTGGATCCTCCAGCTATAATATCATGTCAGATGTTGGACCAGTGGATCCTCCAGCTATAATATCATGTCCAGATGTCAGACCAGTGGATCCTCCAGCTATAATATCATGTCCAGATGTCAGACCAGTGGATCCTCCAGCTATAATATCATGTCCAGATGTCAGACCAGTGGATCCTCCAGCTATAATATCATGTCCAGATGTCAGACCAGTGGATCCTCCAGCTATAATATCATGTCCAGATGTCAGACCAGTGGATCCTCCAGCTATAATATCATGTCCAGATGTCAGACCAGTGGATCCTCCAGCTATAATATCATGTCCAGATGTCAGACCAGTGGATCCTCCAGCTATAATATCATGTCCAGATGTCAGACCAGTGGATCCTCCAGCTATAATATCATGTCCAGATGTCAGACCAGTGGATCCTCCAGCTATAATATCATGTCCAGATGTCAGACCAGTGGATCCTCCAGCTATAATAACATGTCCAGATGTCAGACCAGTGGATCCTCCAGCTATAATATCATGTCCAGATGTCAGACCAGTGGATCCTCCAGCTATAATAACATGTCCAGATGTCAGACCAGTGGATCTTCCAGCTATAATATCATGTCCAGATGTCAGACCAGTGGATCCTCCAGCTATAATATCATGTCCAGATGTCAGACCAGTGGATCCTCCAGCTATAATAACATGTCCAGATGTCAGACCAGTGGATCTTCCAGCTATAATATCATGTCCAGATGTCAGACCAGTGGATCCTCCAGCTATAATAACATGTCCAGATGTCAGACCAGTGGATCCTCCAGCTATAATAACATGTCCAGATGTCAGACCAGTGGATCCTCCAGCTATAATATCATGTCCAGATGTCAGACCAGTGGATCCTCCAGCTATAATATCATGTCCAGATGTCAGACCAGTGGATCCTCCAGCTATAATATCATGTCCAGATGTCAGACCAGTGGATCTTCTCCAGCTATAATATCATGTCCAGATGTCAGACCAGTGGATCTTCCAGCTATAATATCATGTCCAGATGTCAGACCAGTGGATCCTCCAGCTATAATATCATGTCCAGATGTCAGACCAGTGGATCTTCCAGCTATAATATCATGTCTAGATGTCAGACCAGTGGATCCTCCAGCTATAATAACATGTCCAGATGTCAGACCAGTGGATCCTCCAGCTATAATATCATGTCCAGATGTCAGACCAGTGGATCCTCCAGCTATAATATCATGTCCAGATGTCAGACCAGTGGATCCTCCAGCTATAATATCATGTCCAGATGTCAGACCAGTGGATCCTCCAGCTATAATATCATGTCCAGATGTCAGACCAGTGGATCCTCCAGCTATAATATCATGTCCAGATGTCAGACCAGTGGATCCTCCAGCTATAATATCATGTCCAGATGTCAGACCAGTGGATCCTCCAGCTATAATATCATGTCCAGATGTCAGACCAGTGGATCCTCCAGCTATAATATCATGTCCAGATGTCAGACCAGTGGATCCTCCAGCTATAATATCATGTCCAGATGTCAGACCAGTGGATCCTCCAGCTATAATATCATGTCCAGATGTCAGACCAGTGGATCTTCCAGCTATAATATCATGTCCAGATGTCAGACCAGTGGATCCTCCAGCTATAATAACATGTCCAGATGTCAGACCAGTGGATCCTCCAGCTATGATATCATGTCCAGATGTCAGACCAGTGGATCCTCCAGCTATAATATCATGTCCAGATGTCAGACCAGTGGATCTTCCAGCTATAATATCATGTCCAGATGTCAGACCAGTGGATCTTCCAGCTATAATAACATGTCCAGATGTCAGACCAGTGGATCCTCCAGCTATAATATCATGTCCAGATGTCAGACCAGTGGATCCTCCAGCTATAATATCATGTCCAGATGTCAGACCAGTGGATCCTCCAGCTATAATATCATGTCCAGATGTCAGACCAGTGGATCCTCCAGCTATAATATCATGTCCAGATGTCAGACCAGTGGATCCTCCAGCTATAATATCATGTCCAGATGTCAGACCAGTGGATCCTCCAGCTATAATATCATGTCCAGATGTCAGACCAGTGGATCCTCCAGCTATAATATCATGTCCAGATGTCAGACCAGTGGATCCTCCAGCTATAATATCATGTCCAGATGTCAGACCAGTGGATCCTCCAGCTATAATAACATGTCCAGATGTCAGACCAGTGGATCCTCCAGCTATAATATCATGTCCAGATGTCAGACCAGTGGATCCTCGAGCTATAATATCATGTCCAGATGTCAGACCAGTGGATCTTCCAGCTATAATATCATGTCCAGATGTCAGACCAGTGGATCTTCCAGCTATAATATCATGTCCAGATGTCAGACCAGTGGATCCTCCAGCTATAATAACATGTCCAGATGTCAGACCAGTGGATCCTCCAGCTATGATATCATGTCCAGATGTCAGACCAGTGGATCCTCCAGCTATAATATCATGTCCAGATGTCAGACCAGTGGATCTTCCAGCTATAATATCATGTCCAGATGTCAGACCAGTGGATCTTCCAGCTATAATAACATGTCCAGATGTCAGACCAGTGGATCCTCCAGCTATAATATCATGTCCAGATGTCAGACCAGTGGATTTTCCAGCTATAATATCATGTCCAGATGTCAGACCAGTGGATCCTCCAGCTATAATATCATGTCCAGATGTCAGACCAGTGGATCTTCCAGCTGTAATAACATGTGGAATATTGCTCCATCAAATGACAGTAAATACATAGTGAGCCATGTGAAAGAGCCTGCAGAGCTGTTAGCACCCTAGACTGATGGATTAGCACCCTAGACTGATGGATTAGCACCCTAGACTGATGGATTAGCACCCTAGACTGGTGGATTAGCACCTAGTCTGATGGATTAGCACCCTAGACTGATGGATTAGCACCCTAGACTGATGGATTAGCACCCTAGACTGATGGATTAGCACCCTAGACTGATGGATTAGCACCCTAGGCTGATGGATTAGTACCCTAGGCTGATGGATTAGTACCCTAGACTGATGGATTAGCACCCTAGACTGATGGATTTAGTACTCTAGACTGATGAATTAGCACCCTAGACTGATGGATTAGCACCCTAGACTGATGAATTAGCACCCTAGACTGATGGATTAGCACCCTATACTGATGGATTAGCACCTATACTGATGGATTAGCACCCTAGACTGATTGATTAGCACCCTAGACTGATGGATTAGCACCTCTAGACTGATGGATTAGCACCCTATACTGATGGATTAGCACCCTAGACTGGTGGATTAGCACCCTAGGCTGATGGATTAGCACCCTATACTGATGAATTAGCACCCTAGACTGGTGGATTAGCACCCTAGACTGGTGGATTAGCACCCTAGACTGATGGATTAGCACCCTAGACTGATGGATTAGCACCCTAGACTGGTGGATTAGCACCCTAGACTGATGGATTAGCACCCTAGACTGATGGATTAGCACCCTAGGCTGATTCAAAAGAGCCCTCCATGTTATTAAGCTAATTTAGAAGAGCCCTCCATGCTAACTAAGCTAATTTAGAAGAGCCCTCCATGTTAGCTAAATTAATTCAGAAGAACCCTCCATCCTAGTGGATTAGCATGCTAGTCTTATTCAAAAGAGCCCTCCATGTTAGCTAAGCTAATTTAGAAGAGCCCTCCATGCTAGCTAAGCTAATTCGGAAGAGCCCTCCATCCTCATGGATTAGCATGCTAGGCTTATTCAAAAGAGCCCTCCATGTTAGCTAAGCTAATTTATAAGAGCCCCCCCACATGCTCGTGGGTTAGCACACTAGGCTAATTCTGAAGAGCCTTCCATGCTAGCTGGGCTAATTTAAAATAGCCTTCCATGCTAGCGGGTTAGCACACTAGGCTAATTCAGAAGAGCCTTCCATGCTCGCTGGGCTAATTTAAAATAGCCTTCCATGCTAGCGGGTTAGCACACTAGGCTAATTCAGAAGAGCCTTCCATACTTGCGGGTTAGCACCCTAGGCTAATTCAGAAGAGCCATGCAGAGGAGCACGTTAGGCTAATTAAGGGGATGCTAACACTGACACAACTGCCCAATTCCAAAATGAACCTTAGCCCTGAGGCACTGGTGTGGATCTGAACTGTTCTGTTTTCCATTCTCCTCTATCTGGAGTCATCAGTATTAACATGACAGTCTCCGCAGCTTGAGAGAGTCTGGGAGACTCATCAATATTAACATGACATTCTCCGCAGCTTGAGAGAGTCTGGGAGACTCATCAATATTAACATGACAGTCTCCGCAACTTCAGAGAGTCTAGGAGACTCATCAATATTAACATGACATTCTCCGCAGCTTGAGAGAGTCTGGGAGACTCATCAATATTAACATGACAGTCTCCGCAGCTTGAGAGAGTCTGGGAGACTCATCAATATTAACATGACAGTCTCCGCAACTTCAGAGAGTCTAGGAGACTCATCAATATTAACGTGACAGTCTCCGCAGCTTGAGAGAGTCTGGGAGACTCATCAATATTAACGTGACAGTCTCCGCAGCTTGAGAGAGTCTAGGAGACTCATCAATATTAACGTGACAGTCTCCGCAGCTTGAGAGAGTCTGGGAGACTCATCAATATTAACGTGACATTCTCCGCAGCTTGAGAGAGTCTAGGAGACTCATCAATATTAACGTGACAGTCTCCGCAGCTTGAGAGAGTCTGGGAGACTCATCAATATTAACATCTCTCCTCCACTAATACAGTCTCTCTCTCTCTCTCTCTCTCTCTCTCTCTCTCTCTCTCTCTCTCTCTCTCTCTCTCTCTCTCTCTCTCTCTCTCTCTCTCTCTCTCTCTCTCTCTCTCTCTCTCTCTCTCTCTCTCTCTCCTCTCTCTCTCTCTCTCTCTCTCTCTCTCTCTCTCTCTCTCTCTCTCTCTCTCTCTCTCTCTCTCTCTCTCTCTCTCTCTCTCTCTCTCTCTCTCTCTCTCTCTCTCTCTCTGATATGTCCCAGATGTGTTACTCCTCCACTAATATAGACCCCTGCTGAAAGAGAGAGTGTTTGGATGGATGTGTTACTCCTCCAGTCATCAGTAACTCCTAACACCTGGTGGCAGTGTGCCAGGCAAACATCACACTGCTGGGTGACTATATCATACTGTCATCAATACTCCACTCCCTGGGACACGGTACGGGGGAGGTGTGGGAGAGGAGAGGATTTGTCCTTTTAACAGCAGGAGGAGTGGAGGAGAAAGAGAGCGAGAGAGAGAGAGAGAGAGAGAGAGAGAGAGAGAGAGAGAGAGAGAGAGAGTGAAAAGAGAAAGAGAGAGAGAGGAGAGAGGGGTACTGCAGGGGTGTGTACCAGCCCCCCAACCCGTTCTCTTTTACTGCACTATCAACTTGATTTGAGCTGACTGCTCATTTGACCCCAGCATTGGGGTCAGCAGCATTCAAACCATTCCTCCCTCAAACCACAGCAGAATGACACTGCCACACACACACACACACACACACACACACACACACACACACACACACACACACACACACACACACACACACACACACACACACACACACACACACACACACACGCACACACGCACACACATTCCTGATGTCACAGACTAATGAAATTTCGTCCCATTTCCGAAGACCATAATAATCAAACAACCGTGGCAACACAGGTGAAGATGCCTGCCTGCCCCTCAATGAGTGTGGGTGGGTGAGTTGTGAGTGGTGTGTGTGTGTGTGTGGGTGAGTCTCTCTCTGTAGTGAAACACCTCTCCTAACCCCTCTCCTAACCCTAACCCCTCTCCAATCCCTCTCCCAATCCCTCTCCTAACCCTAACCCCTCTCCAATCCCTCTCCCAATCCCTCTCCCAATCCCTCTCCTAACCCTAACCCCTCTCCTAACCCTAACCCCTCCCCAATCCCTCTCCTAACCCTAATCCCTCTCCAATCCCTCTCCCAATCCCTCTCCTAACCCTAACCCCTCTCCTAACCCCGTGGCTCAGTTTACTCTCTCTCTGAAAAACAAGAGTGAAATCTTACTGTGTGAATCTAATTTGGACTCGGTGTTAATGATTTCATATCCAATTAATAAACAGACTGTTTAACATTGTATAATCACAGTCAGACATCTTTTCTTTCACACACACACAGTGTCTTCTGAGAGCGTGGTAATTCAGCAGAGTTCTATCATGAACTCAGAGAGACGACCAAGTTGAACACCGCAGGGGTTATGGGTTGCCAGGGTGTGTGGAGGAGGCCATTGCAGGCTTGTTATAATCAGCTAATTAAGCACTTTAGCTGTGTTGCAAACACAGCTGCTTCATACCCACTAATGAACAAACTGCAGTGTACACACAGAGAGAGAGAGAGAGCGAGAGCGAGAGCGAGAGAGAGAGAGAGAGAGAGAGAGAGAGAGAGAGAGAGAGAGAGAGAGAGAGAAGAGACATTGCGCACACACACATACAAACACACACAAACACACACAGTCTCCCTGCAGAATTTATCCATGTTTCTCCAAATGTCAAATTTAGAAGGTTAACCCTTTCCTGCCTGGAAGACTGTGTTCTGTTTCTTCCTGGACCATAACCTCGGTGTGCACTAAAGTACAATCATTTGCTGGTGTCACGAAAACATGATACATATTTTAAAAAGCTGAGGAACAGCCCATTCAAGTGGTATGACATACAGTAGCACCATATCAATCAAATGGTAATCAGTCAAGACAAAACACCTGTGAAAATGTCTATCTTCTACAAAAATCTATGTTTTTCTCCCAGACACCCTTCTAATGACGAAAAAGAAAAATTTGGAGCACATCGCATCAAGGACATCGTCCTCTATGACCTCCCAGTAGCATCAAGGACATCTTCCTCTATGACCTCCCAGTAGCATCAAGGACATCGTCCTCTATGACCTCCCAGTAGCATCAAGGACATCGTCCTCTATGACCTCCCAGTAGCATCAAGGACATCGTCCTCTATGACCTCCCAGTAGCATCAAGGACATCGTCCTCTATGACCTCCCGGTAGCATCAAGGACATCGTCCTCTATGACCTCCCAGTAGCATCAAGGACATCGTCCTCTATGGCCTCCCAGTAGCATCAAGGACATCGTCCTCTATGACCTCCCAGTAGCATCAAGGGCATCGTCCTCTATGACCTCCCAGTAGCATCAAGGACATCTTCCTCTATGACCTCCCAGTAGCATCAAGGACATCGTCCTCTATGACCTCCCAGTAGCATCAAGGACATCGTCCTCTATGACCTCCCAGTAGCATCAAGGACATCGTCCTCTATGACCTCCCAGTAGCATCAAGGACATCGTCCTCTATGACCTCCCAGTAGCATCAAGGACATCGTCCTCTATGGCCTCCCAGTAGCATCAAGGACATCGTCCTCTATGGCCTCCCAGTAGCATCAAGGACATCTTCCTCTATGACCTCCCAGTAGCATCAAGGACATCGTCCTCTATGACCTCCCAGTAGCATCAAGGACATCTTCCTCTATGACCTCCCGGTGGCATCAAGGACATCTTCCTCTATGGCCTCCCAGTAGCATCAAGGACATCGTCCTCTATGACCTCCCAGTAGCATCAAGGCCATCTTCCTCTATGACCTCCCAGTAGCATCAAGGACATCGTCCTCTATGACCTCCCAGTGGCATCAAGGACATCATCCTCTATGGCCTCCCAGTAGCATCAAGGACATCGTCCTCTATGACCTCCCAGTAGCATCAAGGACATCGTCCTCTATGACCTCCCGGTAGCATCAAGGACATCGTCCTCTATGACTTCCCAGTAGCATCAAGGGCATCGTCCTCTATGACCTCCCTGTAGCATCAAGGACATTGTCCTCTATGACCTCCCAGTAGCATCAAGGACATCGTCCTCTATGACCTCCCAGTAGCATCAAGCGACATTGTCCTCTATGACCTCCCAGTAGCATCAAGGACATCGTCCTCTATGACCTCCCAGTAGCATCAAGGACATTGTCCTCTATGACCTCCCAGTAGCATCAAGGGCATCGTCCTCTATGACCTCCCAGTAGCATCAAGGGCATCGTCCTCTATGACCTCCCAGTAGCATCAAGGGCATCTTCCTCTATGACCTCCCGGTAGCATCAAGGGCATCGTCCTCTATGACCTCCCGGTAGCATCAAGGGCATCGTCCTCTATGACCTCCCAGTAGCATCAAGGACATCTTCCTCTATGGCCTCCCAGTAGCATCAAGGACATCTTCCTCTATGACCTCCCAGTAGCATCAAGGACATCTTCCTCTATGGCCTCCCAGTAGCATCAAGGGCATCGTCCTCTATGACCTCCCAGTAGCATCAAGGGCATCGTCCTCTATGACCTCCCAGTAGCATCAAGGGCATCGTCCTCATGACATCTTCCTCTATGACCTCCCAGTAGCTCAGCATCAAGGACATCGTCCTCTATGAAGGCTTTCATGGTCCTCCTCATCCTGAAGGCTTTCATGGTCCTCCCTCATCCTGCAGGCTTTCATGGTCCTCCTCATCCTGAAGGCTTTCATGGTCCTCCTCATCCTGAATGCTTTCACGGTCCTCCTCATCCTGAATGCTTTCATGGTCCTCCTCATCCTGAAGGCTTTCATGGTCCTCCTCATCCTGAAGGCTTTCATGGTCCTCCTCATCCTGAAGGCTTTCACGGTCCTCCTCATCCTGAAGGCTTTCATGGTCCTCCTCATCCTGAAGGCTTTCATGGTCCTCCTCATCCTGAAGGCTTTCATGGTCCTCCTCATCCTGAAGGCTTTCATGGTCCTCCTCATCCTGAAGGCTTTCATGGTCCTCCTCATCCTGAAGGCTTTCATGGTCCTCCTCATCCTGAAGGCTTTTATGGTCCTCCTCATCCTGCAGGCTTTCATGGTCCTCCTCATCCTGAAGGCTTTCACGGTCCTCCTCATCCTGAATGCTTTCATGGTCCTCCTCATCCTGAAGGCTTTCATGGTCCTCCTCATCCTGAAGGCTTTCATGGTCCTCCTCATACTGAAGGCTTTCATGGTCCTCCTCATCCTGAATGCTTTCATGGTCCTCCTCATCCTGAATGCTTTCATGGTCCTCCTCATCCTCAATGCTTTCATGGTCCTCCTCATCCTGAATGCTTTCATGGTCCTCCTCATCCTGAATGCTTTCATGGTCCTCCTCATCCTGAATGCTTTCATGGTCCTCCTCATCCTGAATGCTTTCATGGTCCTCCTCATCCTGAAGGCTTTCATGGTCCTCCTCATCCTGAAGGCTGTCATGGTCCTCCTCATCCTGAATGCTTTCATGGTCCTCCTCATCCTGAAGGCTTTCATGGTGCTCCTCATCCTGAAGGCTTTCACGGTCCTCCTCATCCTGAAGGCTTTCATGGTCCTCCTCATCCTGAAGGCTTTCATGGTCCTCCTCATCCTGAAGGCTTTCATGGTCCTCCTCATCCTGAAGGCTTTCATGGTGCTCCTCATCCTGCAGCAGTGACCCACAGCTCATCTGCCGTCAGCGTCCTCCTCCTCGTGGACAGGGACTCTGCATTATCCTGCTGGTCTCCTCTTTCCATGACTAAAACTCAAACATAAATAAAAATGAACATTTAAAATGTGAACCAGTGACAATCCCCTCCAAAGAATATATATGATGAGTTATATTCAACGTACAAATCTGTCGTTCTGCCCCTGAACAGGCAGTTAACCCACTGTTTCTAGGCCGTCATTGAAAATAAGAATCTGTTCTTAACTGACTTGCCTGGTTAAATAAAGGTAAAATTATTTTATTTTTATTTTTTAAATGAAATCTGATAGTCCATAACTAAAATATTATGATCATGTATGCCTGTTAGCAGCAAAGTCACAAACCAGTTGACTAAACCAGGAACATTTAGTTACCAAGCCGACCACCAAGCTGCCCAGAGAGGACGTGGTTTTTATGGACAGAGGAATCTCATTCCACTCTGAGGTTCTACTATACTAGACAGTACCTTTCCCAGTATTACTCCTGAACCTGTATAAACACACATTAGTAAAAACCTGATCAGGTGCTGTGATTGTGTGCATCCCTAACATGGGGAAAGTCATCAGTCAGATATCTGAGTGCAGAAGTCAGAAGTTTACATACACTTATGTAGGAGCCATGAAAACTTGTTTTTCAACCACTCCACAAATTTCTTGTTAACAAACTATAGTTTTGTCAAGTCGGTTAGGACATCTACTTTGTGCATGACAACAAGTAATTTTTCCAACAATTGTATACAGACAGATTATTTCACTTATAACTCATTGTATCATAATTCCAGTGGGTCAGAAGTTTACATACTCTTAAGTTGACTGTGCCTTTAAACCGCTTGGAGAATTCCAGAAATTGATGTCATGGCTTTAGAAGCTTCTGATAGGCTAATTGACATCATTTGAGTCAATTGGAGGTGTACCTGTGTGTGTATTTCAAGGCCTCCCTTCAAGCTGAGTGCCTCTTTGCTTGACATCATGGGAAAATCAAAAGAAATCAGCCAAGACCTCATAAAAAAAACAGAGCCAGTCTCATCTGGGACACCCTAATTAAACCAGAGCCAGTCTCATCTGGGACACCCTAATTAAACCAGAGCCAGTCTCATCTGGGACACCCTAATTAAACCAGAGCCAGTTTCATCTGGGACACCCTAATTAAACCAGAGCCAGTCTCATCTGGGACACCCTAATTAAACCAGAGCCAGTTTCATCTGGGACACCCTAATTAAACCGGGAGCCAGTCTCTTCTGGGACACCCTAATTAAACCAGAGCCAGTCTAATCTGGGACACCCTAATTAAACCAGAGCCAGTCTCATCTGGGACACCCTAATTAAACCAGAGCCAGTCTCATCTGGGACACCCTAATTAAACCAGAGCCAGTTTCATCTGGGACACCCTAATTAAACCAGAGCCAGTCTCATCTGGGACACCCTAATTAAACCGGGAGCCAGTCTCATCTGGGACACCCTAATTAAACCAGAGCCAGTCTCATCTGGGACACCCTAATTAAACCAGAGCCAGTCTCATCTGGGACACCCTAATTAAACCAGAGCCAGTTTCATCTGGGACACCCTAATTAAACCAGAGCCAGTCTCATCTGGGACACCCTAATTAAACCAGAGCCAGTTTCATCTGGGACACCCTAATTAAACCGGGAGCCAGTCTCTTCTGGGACACCCTAATTAAACCAGAGCCAGTCTAATCTGGGACACCCTAATTAAACCAGAGCCAGTCTCATCTGGGACACCCTAATTAAACCAGAGCCAGTCTCATCTGGGACACCCTAATTAAACCAGAGCCAGTTTCATCTGGGACACCCTAATTAAACCAGAGCCAGTCTCATCTGGGACACCCTAATTAAACCGGGAGCCAGTCTCATCTGGGACACCCTAATTAAACCGGGAGCCAGTCTCATCTGGGACACCCTAATTAAACAGAGCCAGTCTAATCTGGGACACCCTAATGAAACCAGAGCCAGTCTCATATGGGACACCCTAATTAAACCAGAGCCAGTCTCATCTGGGACACCCTAATGAAACCAGAGCCAGTCTCATCTGGGACACCCTAATGAAACCAGAGCCAGTCTCATCTGGGACACCCTAATGAAACCAGAGCCAGTCTCATCTGGGACACCCTAATTAAACCAGAGCCAGTCTAATCTGGGACACCATAGAGAGGCAGCCAGGTGTGTTCCTGAAAGCAGCTCCTGCCTGAGAACATGGACTCACCTTCAATAGTCCCCTGACCAGTTTATTCTGGGCTATCTGGAGCTTCCCCTTCAGAAATGTAGATAAGCCCCCAAAACCAGGAAGTGTAGTCTAAATGGCACTGAATGAGGGCAGCGATCAGCACTCTCACGGAGTCCTTATCAAGCAAAAGGTTCTGGCATTAACCTTCCATAGCACTTTAGCAGCCAAGCTCACATCAAGGAGGCATCCCAGGTAGCTAACAGAGGTTTAGGTCGTCAGCATCTCACCCTCTAACTCAACTCTAACATTATGTGAGGAGATTATCTTTCTTTTTTAAAATCTCTGATTCATTTCAGAAAGCTTTTCATGTACTTTATAAATGTAACCGATCAGATAATATGATATTTTACCACAGATAGAAATGGACACTTTCAAGCTGATTCTACTTTTCAAGTCTACTAGGCTTGGTAGCTAGTTAGCGTTAACCCTTGGTAGCTAGTTAGCGTTAACCGTTGGTAGCTAGTTAGCGTTAACCCTTGGTAGCTAGTTAGCGTTAACCGTTGGTAGCTAGTTAGCGTTAACCCTTGGTAGCTAGTTAGGGTTAGTGTTAACCATTGGTAGCTAGTTAGGGTTAGCATTAACCCTCGGTAGCTAGTTAGGGTTAGCGTTAACCCTTGGTAGCTAGTTAGGGTTAGGGTTAACCCTCAGTAGCTAGTTAGGGTTAACCCTTGGTAGCTAGTTAGGCTTAGTGTTAACCCTTGGTAGCTAGTTAGGGTTAGTATTAACCCATGGTAGCTAGTTAGGGTTCGTGTTAACCCTTGGTAGCTAGTTAGGGTTAGTGTTAACCCTTGGTAGCTAGTTAGGGTTAACCCTTGGTAGCTAGTTAGGGTTAGTGTTAACCCTTGGTAGCTAGTTAGGGTTAGTGTTAAACCTTGGTAGCTAGTTAGGGTTAGTGTTAACCCGTGGTAGCTAGTTAGGGTTAACCCTTGGTAGCTAGTTAGGGTTAGGGTTAACCCTTGGTAGCTAGTTAGGGTTAGTGTTAACCCTTGGTAGCTAGTTAGGGTTAGTGTTAACCCTTGGTAGCTAGTTAGGGTTACTGTTAACCCTTGGTAGCTCCTTAGCTCACCAGGTATCACCAACCGATAAAAAATACTAATATTACTCAAATGCTAATACTAAATGTAAATATTATCATTACCAACAAATACAAATTATATACAGTTTCTTACCTTGATATTATTGTCCAAATCTGAATGATGGCGCTGACTAAGTTGGTGATAACCTGTCAGATTCAATTGGGGAGAGTCACCTCCCTGTGGCAGCAGTGTCAAAGGAGCCATTTTGAGAGAAAGACTGATTCCCTCCCCCGTTAACCCTCTAAACCAATCACATATCGTTAATGCAGACACTGTAGCCTATCAAAAGAGGGGGGTTTTATGGAGAGAGAAAAAAAGGTGATTGCAGCACAGAGATATTGACGTGACAACCATCAGAAACAAGTTTGGACAGGCTGGAAAGAGTTAAAACATTAAGTTTAGTCTCTCATTCTGAATGGTTGAGGTAAAGGTTTAAACATTATGTTTAGTCTCATTCTGAATGGTTGAGATAAAGGTTTAAACATTATGTTTAGTCTCATTCTGAATGGTTGAGGTAAAGGTTTAAACATTATGTTTAGTCTCATTCTGAATGGTTGAGGTAAAGGTTTAAACATTATGTTTAGTCTCTCATTCTGAATGGTTGAGGTAAAGGTTTAAACATTATGTTTAGTCTCATTCTGAATGGTTGAGGTAAAGGTTTAAACATTATGTTTAGTCTCTCATTCTGAATGGTTGAGGTAAAGGTTTAAACATTATGTTTAGTCTCATTCTGAATGGTTGAGGTAAAGGTTTAAACATTATGTTTAGTCTCATTCTGAATGGTTGAGGTAAAGGTTTAAACATTATGTTTAGTCTCATTCTGAATGGTTGAGGTAAAGGTTTAAACATTATGTTTAGTCTCTCATTCTGAATGGTTGAGGTAAAGGTTTAAACATTATGTTTAGTCTCTCATTCTGAATGGTTGAGGTAAAGGTTTACACATTATGTTTAGTCTCTCATTCTGAATGGTTGAGGTAAAGGTTTAAACATTATGTTTAGTCTCATTCTGAATGGTTGAGGTAAAGGTTTAAACATCATGTTTAGTCTCTCATTCTGAATGGTTGAGGTAAAGGTTTAAACATTATGTTTAGTCTCTCATTCTGAATGTTTGAGGTAAAGGTTAAAATATTATGTTTAGTCTCTCATTCTGAATGTTTGAGGTAAAGGTTTAAACATTATGTTTAGTCTCTCATTCTGAATGGTTGAGGTAAAGGTTTACACATTATGTTTAGTCTCTCATTCTGAATGGTTGAGGTAAAGGTTTAAACATTATGTTTAGTCTCATTCTGAATGGTTGAGGTAAAGGTTTAAACATCATGTTTAGTCTCTCATTCTGAATGGTTGAGGTAAAGGTTTAAACATTATGTTTAGTCTCTCATTCTGAATGTTTGAGGTAAAGGTTAAAATATTATGTTTAGTCTCTCATTCTGAATGTTTGAGGTAAAGGTTAAAATATTATGTTTAGTCTCTCATTCTGAATGTTTGAGGTAAAGGTTTAAACATTATGTTTAGTCTCATTCTGAATGGTTGAGGTAAAGGTTTAAACATTATGTTTAGTCTCATTCTGAATGGTTGAGGTAAAGGTTTAAACATTATGTTTAGTCTCTCATTCTGAATGGTTGAGGTAAAGGTTTAAACATTATGTTTAGTCTCTCATTCTGAATGGTTGAGGTAAAGGTTTACACATTATGTTTAGTCTCTCATTCTGAATGGTTGAGGTAAAGGTTTAAACATTATGTTTAGTCTCATTCTGAATGGTTGAGGTAAAGGTTTAAACATCATGTTTAGTCTCTCATTCTGAATGGTTGAGGTAAAGGTTTAAACATTATGTTTAGTCTCTCATTCTGAATGTTTGAGGTAAAGGTTAAAATATTATGTTTAGTCTCTCATTCTGAATGTTTGAGGTAAGGGTTTAAACATTATGTTTAGTCTCTCATTCTGAATGGTTGAGGTAAAGGTTAAGGTTTGGATTGGTTTAAAACATTATGTTTAGTCTCATTCTGAAAGGTTGAGGTAAAGGTTAAGGTTTGGATTGGTTTAAAACATTATGTTTAGTCTCTCATTCTGAAAGGTTGAGGTAAAGGTTAAGGTTTGGATTGGTTTAAAACATTATGTTTAGTCTCATTCTGAAAGGTTGAGGTAAAGGTTAAGGTTTGGATTGGTTTAAAACATTATGTTTAGTCTCATTCTGAAAGGTTGAGGTAAAGGTTAAGGTTTGGATTGGTTTAAAACATTATGTTTAGTCTCATTCTGAAAGGTTGAGGTAAAGGTTAAGGTTTGGATTTGTTTAAAACATTATGTTTAGTCTCATTCTGAATGGTTGAGGTAAAGATTTAAACATTATGTTTAGTCTCATTCTGAATGGTTGAGGTAAAGGTTTAAACATTATGTTTAGTCTCATTCTGAATGGTTGAGGTAAAGGTTTAAACATCATGTTTAGTCTCTCATTCTGAATGGTTGAGGTAAAGGTTTAAACATTATGTTTAGTCTCATTCTGAATGGTTGAGGTAAAGGTTTAAACATTATGTTTAGTCTCATTCTGAATGGTTGGGGTAAAGGTTTAAACATTATGTTTAGTCTCTCATTCTGAATGGTTGAGGTAAAGGTTTAAACATTATGTTTAGTCTCATTCTGAATGGTTGAGGTAAAGGTTTAAACATTATGTTTAGTCTCTCATTCTGAATGGTTGAGGTAAAGGTTTAAACATTATGTTTAGTCTCTCATTCTGAATGGTTGAGGTAAAGGTTTAAACATTATGGTTAGTCTCTCATTCTGAATGGTTGAGGTAAAGGTTTAAACATTATGTTTAGTCTCATTCTGAATGGTTGAGGTAAAGGTTTAAACATTATGTTTAGTCTCTCATTCTGAATGGTTGAGGTAAAGGTTTAAACATTATGTTTAGTCTCATTCTGAATGGTTGAGGTAAAGGTTTAAACATTATGTTTAGTCTCTCATTCTGAATGTTTGAGGTAAAGGTTAAAATATTATGTTTAGTCTCTCATTCTGAATGTTTGAGGTAAAGGTTTAAACATTATGTTTAGTCTCTCATTCTGAATGGTTGAGGTAAAGGTTTACACATTATGTTTAGTCTCTCATTCTGAATGGTTGAGGTAAAGGTTTAAACATTATGTTTAGTCTCATTCTGAATGGTTGAGGTAAAGGTTTAAACATCATGTTTAGTCTCTCATTCTGAATGGTTGAGGTAAAGGTTTAAACATTATGTTTAGTCTCTCATTCTGAATGTTTGAGGTAAAGGTTAAAATATTATGTTTAGTCTCTCATTCTGAATGTTTGAGGTAAAGGTTAAAATATTATGTTTAGTCTCTCATTCTGAATGTTTGAGGTAAAGGTTTAAACATTATGTTTAGTCTCATTCTGAATGGTTGAGGTAAAGGTTTAAACATTATGTTTAGTCTCATTCTGAATGGTTGAGGTAAAGGTTTAAACATTATGTTTAGTCTCTCATTCTGAATGGTTGAGGTAAAGGTTTAAACATTATGTTTAGTCTCTCATTCTGAATGGTTGAGGTAAAGGTTTACACATTATGTTTAGTCTCTCATTCTGAATGGTTGAGGTAAAGGTTTAAACATTATGTTTAGTCTCATTCTGAATGGTTGAGGTAAAGGTTTAAACATCATGTTTAGTCTCTCATTCTGAATGGTTGAGGTAAAGGTTTAAACATTATGTTTAGTCTCTCATTCTGAATGTTTGAGGTAAAGGTTAAAATATTATGTTTAGTCTCTCATTCTGAATGTTTGAGGTAAGGGTTTAAACATTATGTTTAGTCTCTCATTCTGAATGGTTGAGGTAAAGGTTAAGGTTTGGATTGGTTTAAAACATTATGTTTAGTCTCATTCTGAAAGGTTGAGGTAAAGGTTAAGGTTTGGATTGGTTTAAAACATTATGTTTAGTCTCTCATTCTGAAAGGTTGAGGTAAAGGTTAAGGTTTGGATTGGTTTAAAACATTATGTTTAGTCTCATTCTGAAAGGTTGAGGTAAAGGTTAAGGTTTGGATTGGTTTAAAACATTATGTTTAGTCTCATTCTGAAAGGTTGAGGTAAAGGTTAAGGTTTGGATTGGTTTAAAACATTATGTTTAGTCTCATTCTGAAAGGTTGAGGTAAAGGTTAAGGTTTGGATTTGTTTAAAACATTATGTTTAGTCTCATTCTGAATGGTTGAGGTAAAGATTTAAACATTATGTTTAGTCTCATTCTGAATGGTTGAGGTAAAGGTTTAAACATTATGTTTAGTCTCATTCTGAATGGTTGAGGTAAAGGTTTAAACATCATGTTTAGTCTCTCATTCTGAATGGTTGAGGTAAAGGTTTAAACATTATGTTTAGTCTCATTCTGAATGGTTGAGGTAAAGGTTTAAACATTATGTTTAGTCTCATTCTGAATGGTTGGGGTAAAGGTTTAAACATTATGTTTAGTCTCTCATTCTGAATGGTTGAGGTAAAGGTTTAAACATTATGTTTAGTCTCATTCTGAATGGTTGAGGTAAAGGTTTAAACATTATGTTTAGTCTCTCATTCTGAATGGTTGAGGTAAAGGTTTAAACATTATGTTTAGTCTCTCATTCTGAATGGTTGAGGTAAAGGTTTAAACATTATGGTTAGTCTCTCATTCTGAATGGTTGAGGTAAAGGTTTAAACATTATGTTTAGTCTCATTCTGAATGGTTGAGGTAAAGGTTTAAACATTATGTTTAGTCTCATTCTGAATGGTTGAGGTAAAGGTTTAAACATTATGTTTAGTCTCTCATTCTGAATGGTTGAGGTAAAGGTTTAAACATTGTGTTTAGTCTCATTCTGAATGGTTGAGGTAAAGGTTTAAACATTATGTTTAGTCTCATTCTGAATGGTTGAGGTAAAGGTTTAAACATTATGTTTAGTCTCATTCTGAATGGTTGAGGTAAAGGTTTAAACATTATGTTTAGTCTCTCATTCTGAATGGTTGAGGTAAAGGTTTAAACATTATGTTTAGTCTCATTCTGAATGGTTGAGGTAAAGATTTAAACATTGTGTTTAGTCTCTCATTCTGAATGGTTGAGTTAAAGGTTTAAACATTATGTTTAGTCTCTCATTCTGAATGGTTGAGGTAAAGGTTTAAACATTGTGTTTAGTCTCTCATTCTGAATGGTTGAGGTAAAGGTTTAAACATTATGTTTAGTCTCTCATTCTGAATGGTTGAGGTAAAGGTTTAAACATTATGTTTAGTCTCTCATTCTGAATGTTTGAGGTAAAGGTTTAAACATTATGTTTAGTCTCATTCTGAATGGTTGAGGTAAAGGTTTAAACATTATGTTTAGTCTCATTCTGAATGGTTGAGGTAAAGGTTTAAACATTATGTTTAGTCTCTCATTCTGAATGGTTGAGGTAAAGGTTTAAACATTATGTTTAGTCTCTCATTCTGAATGGTTGAGGTAAAGGTTTACACATTATGTTTAGTCTCTCATTCTGAATGGTTGAGGTAAAGGTTTAAACATTATGTTTAGTCTCATTCTGAATGGTTGAGGTAAAGGTTTAAACATCATGTTTAGTCTCTCATTCTGAATGGTTGAGGTAAAGGTTTAAACATTATGTTTAGTCTCTCATTCTGAATGTTTGAGGTAAAGGTTAAAATATTATGTTTAGTCTCTCATTCTGAATGTTTGAGGTAAGGGTTTAAACATTATGTTTAGTCTCTCATTCTGAATGGTTGAGGTAAAGGTTAAGGTTTGGATTGGTTTAAAACATTATGTTTAGTCTCATTCTGAAAGGTTGAGGTAAAGGTAAAGGTTAAGGTTTGGATTGGTTTAAAACATTATGTTTAGTCTCTCATTCTGAAAGGTTGAGGTAAAGGTTAAGGTTTGGATTGGTTTAAAACATTATGTTTAGTCTCATTCTGAAAGGTTGAGGTAAAGGTTAAGGTTTGGATTGGTTTAAAACATTATGTTTAGTCTCATTCTGAAAGGTTGAGGTAAAGGTTAAGGTTTGGATTGGTTTAAAACATTATGTTTAGTCTCATTCTGAAAGGTTGAGGTAAAGGTTAAGGTTTGGATTTGTTTAAAACATTATGTTTAGTCTCATTCTGAATGGTTGAGGTAAAGATTTAAACATTATGTTTAGTCTCATTCTGAATGGTTGAGGTAAAGGTTTAAACATTATGTTTAGTCTCATTCTGAATGGTTGAGGTAAAGGTTTAAACATCATGTTTAGTCTCTCATTCTGAATGGTTGAGGTAAAGGTTTAAACATTATGTTTAGTCTCATTCTGAATGGTTGAGGTAAAGATTTAAACATTATGTTTAGTCTCATTCTGAATGGTTGGGGTAAAGGTTTAAACATTATGTTTAGTCTCTCATTCTGAATGGTTGAGGTAAAGGTTTAAACATTATGTTTAGTCTCATTCTGAATGGTTGAGGTAAAGGTTTAAACATTATGTTTAGTCTCTCATTCTGAATGGTTGAGGTAAAGGTTTAAACATTATGTTTAGTCTCTCATTCTGAATGGTTGAGGTAAAGGTTTAAACATTATGGTTAGTCTCTCATTCTGAATGGTTGAGGTAAAGGTTTAAACATTATGTTTAGTCTCATTCTGAATGGTTGAGGTAAAGGTTTAAACATTATGTTTAGTCTCATTCTGAATGGTTGAGGTAAAGGTTTAAACATTATGTTTAGTCTCTCATTCTGAATGGTTGAGGTAAAGGTTTAAACATTGTGTTTAGTCTCATTCTGAATGGTTGAGGTAAAGGTTTAAACATTATGTTTAGTCTCATTCTGAATGGTTGAGGTAAAGGTTTAAACATTATGTTTAGTCTCTCATTCTGAATGGTTGAGGTAAAGGTTTAAACATTATGTTTAGTCTCATTCTGAATGGTTGAGGTAAAGATTTAAACATTGTGTTTAGTCTCTCATTCTGAATGGTTGAGTTAAAGGTTTAAACATTATGTTTAGTCTCTCATTCTGAATGGTTGAGGTAAAGGTTTAAACATTGTGTTTAGTCTCTCATTCTGAATGGTTGAGGTAAAGGTTTAAACATTATGTTTAGTCTCTCATTCTGAATGGTTGAGGTAAAGGTTTAAACATTGTGTTTAGTGTCTCATTCTGAATGGTTGAGGTAAAGGTTTAAACATTATGTTTAGTCTCTCATTCTGAATGGTTGAGGTAAAGGTTTAAACATTATGCTTAGTCTCATTCTGAATGGTTGAGGTAAAGGTTTAAACATTATGTTTAGTCTCATTCTGAATGGTTGAGGTAAAGGTTTAAACATTATGTTTAGTCTCTCATTCTGAATGGTTGAGGTAAAGGTTTAAACATTATGTTTAGTCTCTCATTCTGAATGGTTGAGGTAAAGGTTTAAACATTATGGTTAGTCTCTCATTCTGAATGGTTGAGGTAAAGGTTTAAACATTATGTTTAGTCTCATTCTGAATGGTTGAGGTAAAGGTTTAAACATTATGTTTAGTCTCATTCTGAATGGTTGAGGTAAAGGTTTAAACATTATGTTTAGTCTCTCATTCTGAATGGTTGAGGTAAAGGTTTAAACATTGTGTTTAGTCTCATTCTGAATGGTTGAGGTAAAGGTTTAAACATTATGTTTAGTCTCATTCTGAATGGTTGAGGTAAAGGTTTAAACATTATGTTTAGTCTCTCATTCTGAATGGTTGAGGTAAAGGTTTAAACATTATGTTTAGTCTCATTCTGAATGGTTGAGGTAAAGATTTAAACATTGTGTTTAGTCTCTCATTCTGAATGGTTGAGTTAAAGGTTTAAACATTATGTTTAGTCTCTCATTCTGAATGGTTGAGGTAAAGGTTTAAACATTGTGTTTAGTCTCTCATTCTGAATGGTTGAGGTAAAGGTTTAAACATTATGTTTAGTCTCTCATTCTGAATGGTTGAGGTAAAGGTTTAAACATTGTGTTTAGTGTCTCATTCTGAATGGTTGAGGTAAAGGTTTAAACATTATGTTTAGTCTCTCATTCTGAATGGTTGAGGTAAAGGTTTAAACATTATGCTTAGTCTCATTCTGAATGGTTGAGGTAAAGGTTTAAACATTATGTTTAGTCTCATTCTGAATGGTTGAGGTAAAGGTTTAAACATTATGTTTAGTCTCTCTTTCTGAAAGGTTGAGGTAAAGGTTAAGGTTTGGATTGGTTTAAAACATTATGTTTAGTCTCATTCTGAAAGGTTGAGGTAAAGGTTAAGGTTTGGATTGGTTTAAAACATTATGTTTAGTCTCTCATTCTGAAAGGTTGAGGTAAAGGTTAAGGTTTGGATTTGTTTAAAACATTATGTTTAGTCTCATTCTGAATGGTTGAGGTAAAGGTTTAAACATTATGTTTAGTCTCATTCTGAATGGTTGAGGTAAAGGTTTAAACATTATGTTTAGTCTCATTCTGAATGGTTGAGGTAAAGGTTTAAACATCATGTTTAGTCTCTCATTCTGAATGGTTGAGGTAAAGGTTTAAACATTATGTTTTGTCTCTCATTCTGAATGTTTGAGGTAAAGGTTAAAATATTATGTTTAGTCTCTCATTCTGAATGTTTGAGGTAAGGGTTTAAACATTATGTTTAGTCTCTCATTCTGAATGGTTGAGGTAAAGGTTTAAACATTATGTTTAGTCTCATTCTGAATGGTTGAGGTAAAGGTTTAAACATTATGGTTAGTCTCTCATTCTGAATGGTTGAGGTAAAGGTTTAAACATTATGTTTAGTCTCTCATTCTGAATGGTTGAGGTAAAGGTTTAAACATTATGGTTAGTCTCTCATTCTGAATGGTTGAGGTAAAGGTTTAAACATTATGTTTAGTCTCTCATTCTGAATGGTTGAGGTAAAGGTTTAAACATTATGGTTAGTCTCTCATTCTGAATGGTTGAGGTAAAGGTTTAAACATTATGTTTAGTCTCATTCTGAATGGTTGAGGTAAAGGTTAAGGTTTGGATTGGTTTAAAACATTATGTTTAGTCTCATTCTGAATGGTTGAGGTAAGGGTTTAAACATTATGTTTAGTCTCATTCTGAATGGTTGAGGTAAAGGTTTACACATTATGTTTAGTCTCTCATTCTGAATGGTTGAGGTAAAGGTTTAAACATTATGTTTAGTCTCTCATTCTGAATGGTTGAGGTAAAGGTTTAAACATTATGTTTAGTCTATCATTCTGAATGGTTGAGGTAAAGGTTTAAACATTATGTTTAGTCTCATTTTGAATGGTTGAGGTAAAGGTTTAAACATTATGTTTAGTCTATCATTCTGAATGGTTGAGGTAAAGGTTTAAACATTATGTTTAGTCTCATTCTGATTTTTTTTTTATTTTTTTTTATTTCACCTTTATTTAACCAGGTAGGCTAGTTGAGAACAAGTTCTCATTTGCAACTGCGACCTGGCCAAGATAAAGCATAGCAGTGTGAACAGACAACACAGAGTTACACATGGAGTAAACAATTTAGCAAGTCAATAACACAGTAGAAAAAAAATGGGCAGTCTATATACAATGTGTGCAAAAGGCATGAGGAGGTAGGCGAATAATACAATTTTGCAGATTAACACTGGTGATAAATGATCAGATGGGCATGTACAGGTAGAGATATTGGTGTGCAAAAGAGCAGAAAAGTAAATAAATAAAAACAGTATAAAAACAGTATGGGAATGAGGTAGGTGAAAAAGGGTGAGCTATTTACCAATAGACTATGTACAGCTGCAGCGATCGGTTAGCTGCTCGGATAGCTGATGTTTGAAGTTGGTGAGGGAGATAAAAGTCTCCAACTTCAGCGATTTTTGCAATTCGTTCCAGTCACAGGCAGCAGAGTACTGGAACGAAAGGCGGCCAAATGAGGTGTTGGCTTTAGGGATGATCAGTGAGATACACCTGCTGGAGCGCGTGCTACGGATGGGTGTTGCCATCGTGACCAGTGAACTGAGATAAGGCGGAGCTTTACCTAGCATGGACTTGTAGATGACCTGGAGCCAGTGGGTCTGGCGACGAATATGTAGTGAGGGCCAGCCGACTAGAGCATACAAGTCGCAGTGGTGGGTGGTATAAGGTGCTTTAGTGACAAAACGGATGGCACTGTGATAGACTGCATCCAGTTTGCTGAGTAGAGTGTTGGAAGCCATTTTGTAGATGACATCGCCGAAGTCGAGGGATCGGTAGGATAGTCAGTTTTACTAGGGTAAGCTTGGCAGCGTGAGTGAAGGAGGCTTTGTTGCGGAATAGAAAGCCGACTCTGGATTTGATTTTTGATTGGAGATGTTTGATGTGAGTCTGGAAGGAGAGTTTGCAGTCTAGCCAGACACCTAGGTACTTATAGATGTCCACATATTCAAGGTTGGAACCATCCAGGGTGGTGATGCTAGTCGGGCATGCGGGTGCAGGCAGCGATCGGTTGAAAAGCATGCATTTGGTTTTACTCGCGTTTAGGAGCAGTTGGAGGCCACGGAAGGAGTGCTGTATGGCATTGAAGCTCGTTTGGAGGTTGGATAGCACAGTGTCCAATGACGGGCCGAAAGTATATAGAATGGTGTCGTCTGCGTAGAGGTGGATCAGGGAATCGCCCGCAGCAAGAGCAACATCATTGATATATACAGAGAAAAGAGTCGGCCCGAGAATTGAACCCTGTGGCACCCCCATAGAGACTGCCAGAGGACCGGACAGCATGCCCTCCGATTTGACACACTGAACTCTGTCTGCAAAGTAATTGGTGAACCAGGCAAGGCAGTCAACCGAAAAACCGAGGCTGTTGAGTCTGCCGATAAGAATTTGGTGATTGACAGAGTCGAAAGCCTTGGCGAGGTCGATGAAGACGGCTGCACAGTACTGTCTTTTATCGATGGCGGTTATGATATCATTTAGTACCTTGAGTGTGGCTGAGGTGCACCCGTGACCGGCTCGGAAACCAGATTGCACAGCGGAGAAGGTACGGTGGGATTCGAGATGGTCAGTGACCTGTTTGTTGACTTGGCTTTCAAAGACCTTAGATAGGCAGGGCAGGATGGATATAGGTCTATAGCAGTTTGGGTCCAGGGTGTCTCCCCCTTTGAAGAGGGGATGACTGCGGCAGCTTTCAATCCTTGGGGATCTCAGACGATATGAAAGAGAGGTTGAACAGGCTGGTAATAGGGGTTGCGACAATGGCGGCAGATAGTTTCAGAAATAGCGGGTCCAGATTATCAAGCCCAGCTGATTTGTACGGGTCCAGGTTTTGCAGCTCTTTCAGAACATCTGCTATCTGGATTTGGGTAAAGGAGAACCTGGAGAGGCTTGGGTGAGGAACTACGGGGGGCGGAGCTGTTGGCCGAGGTTGGAGTAGCCAGGCGGAAGGCATGGCCAGCCGTTGAGAAGTGCTTATTGAAGTTTTCGATAATCATGGATTTATCGGTGGAGACCGTGTTTCCTAGCCTCAGTGCAGTGGGCAGCTGGGAGGAGGTGCTCTTGTTCTCCATGGACTTCACAGTGTCCCAGAACTTTTTGGAGTTGGAGTTACAGGATGCAAACTTCTGCCTGAAGAAGCTGGCCTTAGCTTTCCTGACTGACTGCGTGTATTGGTTGAGGTAAAGGTTTAAACATTATGTTTAGTCTCTCATTCTGAATGGTTGAGGTAAAGGTTTAAACATTATGTTTAGTCTCTCATTCTGAATGGTTGAGGTAAAGGTTTAAACATTATGTTTAGTCTCTCATTCTGAATGGTTGAGGTAAAGGTTAAAACATTATGTTTAGTCTCATTCTGAATGGTTGAGGTAAAGGTTTACACATTATGTTTAGTCTCTCATTCTGAATGGTTGAGGTAAAGGTTTAAACATTATGTTTAGTCTCATTCTGAATGGTTGAGGTAAAGGTTTAAACATTATGTTTAGTCTCATTCTGAATGGTTGAGGTAAAGGTTTAAACATCATGTTTAGTCTCTCATTCTGAATGGTTGAGGTAAAGGTTTAAACATTATGTTTAGTCTCTCATTCTGAATGTTTGAGGTAAAGGTTAAAATATTATGTTTAGTCTCTCATTCTGAATGTTTGAGGTAAGGGTTTAAACATTATGTTTAGTCTCTCATTCTGAATGGTTGAGGTAAAGGTTTAAACATCATGTTTAGTCTCATTCTGA
>NW_026285356.1:0-6983 GCF_023373465.1 Oncorhynchus keta | reverse complement strand
TTCAAGATTCTTGGTGTCCACATCACCAACAAAACTATCATGGTCCAAACACACTAAGGGAGTCGTGAAGAGGGCACGTAACAAAGCCTATTCCCCCGCAGGAGTAAAAAGATTTGACATGGGTCCTCAGATCATCAAAAAGGTTCTGGCTGCCCATCGAAAGCACTCTGACCGGTTGCATCACTGCCTGGTATGGCAACTGCTCAGCCTCCATCCGCAAGGCTCAACAGAGGGTAGTGTGTATGGCCAAGCTTCCTGCCGTCCAGGACCTCTATGCCAGGCGGTGTCAGACGAAGGACCAAAAATTGTCAAAGACTCCTGCCACACTAGTCATAGACTGTTTTCTGCTACCGCACTGCAAATGGTACCAGAGCACCAAGTCTAGGTCCAAAGGGCTTCTACCCCCAAACCATAAGACTCTTGAACAGCTAATCAAATGGCTACCCAGACCCTCTTTAACATGTTATTATCTATGCAGAGTCACTTTAACTCTACCTACATATACATATTACCTCAATTACCTCCACACAGGTGCCCCGCACATTGACTCTGTACCGGAACCCCCTGTATATAGCCTCCACATTGACTCTGTACCGGTACCCCCTGTATATGGCCTTCACATTGACTCTGTACCGGTACCCCCTGTATATAGCCTCCACATTGACTCTGTACCGTACCCCCTTTATATACAGAGGGTAGGTGAGTCAATGTGGAGGCTATATAATATGGGGGAACCGTACAGAGTCAATGTGGAGGCTATATACAGGGGGCACCGGGTACAGAGTCAATGAGGTTGACCTATACAGGGCACCGGTACAGAGTCAGTGTGGAGGCTATATATTAGGGCACCGGTACAGAGTCAGTGTGGAGGCTATATACAGAGTACCGGTACAGAGTCAATGTGGAGGCTATATGGGGGTACGGTACAGAGTCAATGTGGAGCTATATACAGGGGGTACCGTACAAAGCCTCCACATTGACTCTGCATCGGTATTACCTCCACATTGACTCTGTACCGGTACCCCTGTATATAGCCTCCACATTGACTCTGTACTCTGGTCCTTCACCAGCCCAGCTCAGTTGGTAGAGCATGGCGCTTGTAACGCCAGGGTAGTGGGTTCGATTCGGGACCACCCATACGGGACCACCCATACGTAGAATGTATGCACACATGACTGTAAGTCGCTTTGGATAAAAGCGTCTGCTAAATGGCATACATTACCCCCCAGTATATGGACTTCACATTGACTCTGTACCGTACCCCCAGTATATGGACTTCACATTGACTCTGTACCGGTACCCCCAGTATATGGACTTCACATTGACTCTGTACCGGCACCCCAGTATATGGACTTCACATTGACTCTGTACGTACCCCTATATTGACTTGCACCGGTACCCCCTGTATATGGTCTCCATTGACTCTGTACCGGTACCCCCCAGTATATAGCCTCCCACATTGATTCTGTACCGGTTCCCCTGTATATAGCCTCCACATTGACTCTGTACCGGTATCCCTGTATATAGCCTCCACATTGACTCTGTACCGGTACCCCCTGTATATAGCCTCCACATTGACTCTGTACCGGTACCCCCTGTATATCGCTCCACACTGACTCTGTACCGGTACCCCCTGTATATAGCCTCCACATTGACTCTGTACTGGTACCCCTGTATATAGTCTCCACATTGACTCTGTACCGGTATCCCTGGCATAGCCTCCACATTGTCTCTGTACCGGTACCTGTATAGCCTCCACATTGACTCTGTACCGGTACCCCTGTATATGGCCTCCACATTGACTCTGTACCGGTTCCCCCTGTATATACCCCTCCACATTGACTCTGTGGTACCCCTGTATATATTCTCCACATTGACTCTGTACCGGTATCCCCTGTATATAGCCTCCACATTGACTCTGTACCGGTACCCCCTGTATATAGCCTCCACATTGACTCTGTACCGGTACCACCTGTATATAGTCTCCACATCGACTCTGTACTGGTACCCCCTGTATATAGCCTCCACATTGACTCTGTACCGGTACCCCCTGTATATGGTCTCCACATTGACTCTGTGCCGGTACCCCCTGTATATGGTCTCCACATGACTCTGTACCAGTACCCCCTGTATATAGCCTCCACATTGACTCTGTACCGGTACACCCTGTATATAGCCTCCACATTGACTCTGTACCGGTACCCCCTGTATATAGCCTCCACATTGACTCTGTACCGGTACACCCTGTATATGGTCTCCACATTGACTCTGTACCGGTACCCCCTGTATATAGCATCCACATTGACTCTGTACTGGTACACCCTGTATATGGTCTCCACATTGACTCTGTACGGTGCCCCCTGTATATAGCCTCCACATTGACTCTGTACCGGTGCCCCCAGTATATGGACTTCACATTGACTCTGTACCGGTACCCCCTGTATATAGCTCCACATTGACTCTGTACCGGTACCCCCTGTATATGGTCTCCACATTGACTCTGTACCGGTACCCCCTGTATATAGCCTCCACATTGACTCTGTACCGGGTACACCCTGTATATGGTCTCCACATTGACTCTGTACCGGTACCCCCTGTATATAGCCTCCACATTGACTCTGTACCGGTACACCCTGTATATGGTCTCCACATTGACTCTGTACCGGTACCCCCTGTATATAGCCTCCACATTGACTCTGTACCGGTACACCCTGTATATGGTCTCCACATTGACTCTGTACCGGTACCCCCAGTATATAGCCTCCACATTGACTCTGTACCGGGTACCCCTGTATATAGCCTCCACATTGACTCTGTATCGGTACCCCCTGTATATAGCCTCCACATTGATTCTGTACCGGTTCCCCCTGTATATAGCCTCCACATTGACTCTGTACCGGTACCCCTGTATATAGCCTCCACACTGACTCTGTACCGGTACCCCCTGTATATAGCCTCCACATTGACTCTGTACTGGTACCCCCTGTATATAGTCTCCACATTGACTCTGTACCGGTATCCCCTGTATATAGCCTCCACATTGACTCTGTACCGGTACCCTGTATATAGTCTCCACATTGACTCTGTACCGGTATCCCCTGTATATAGCCTCCACATTGACTCTGTACCGGTACCCCCCTGTATATAGCCTCCACATTGACTCTGTACCGGTACCACCTGTATATAGTCTCCACATTGACTCTGTACTGGTACCCCCTGTATATAGCCTCCACATTGACTCTGTACCGGTACCCCCTGTATATAGCCTCCACATTGACTCTGTACTGGTACCCCCTGTATATAGCCTCCACACTGACTCTGTACCGGTACCCTGTATATAGCCTCCACATTGACTCTGTACCGGTACCCCCTGTATATAGCCTCCACATTGACTCTGTACCGGTACCTCCCTGTATACAGCCTTGCTTGTTATTTTACTGCTGCTGTTTAATTATTTGTTACTCTTCTTTTCTATTTTTTACTTATCCATTTTTTACTTAACACTTATTTTATTTGTACTTTTATTAAAACTTCTTAAGCATTGTTGGTTAAGGGCTTGTAAGTAAGCATTTCACTGTAAGGTCTACCTACACCTGTTGTATTCGGCGCATGTGACAAATACAATTGGATTTGAAGTTAGTTCTGAGATATGTGTGGTAGTTATAATAGTGACAGGATAGTTCTTAGATATGTGATAGTTATAATAGTGACAGGATAGTTCTTAGATATGTGTGGTAGTTATAATAGTGACAGGATAGTTCTGAGATATGTGTGATAGTTATAATAGTGACAGGATAGTTCTGAGATATGTGTGGTAGTTATAATAGTGACAGGATAGTTCTGAGATATGTGTGGTAGTTATAATAGTGACAGGATAGTTCTGAGATATGTGTGGTAGTTATAATAGTGACAGGATAGTTCTTAGATATGTGTGATAGTTATAATAGTGACAGGATAGTTCTGAGATATGTGTGGTAGTTATAATAGTGACAGGATAGTTCTGAGATATGTGTGGTAGTTATAATAGTGACAGGATAGTTCTTAGATATGTGTGGTAGTTATAATAGTGACAGGATAGTTCTGAGATATGTGTGGTAGTTATAATAGTGACAGGATAGTTCTTAGATATGTGTGATAGTTATAATAGTGACAGGATAGTTCTTAGATATGTGTGATAGTTATAATAGTGACAGGATAGTTCTGAGATATGTGTGGTAGTTATAATAGTGACAGGATAGTTCTTAGATATGTGATAGTTATAATGAGTGACAGGATAGTTCTGAGATATGTGTGATAGTTATAATAGTGACAGGATAGTTCTGAGATATGTGTGGTAGTTATAATAGTGACAGGATAGTTCTTAGATATGTGTGATAGTTATAATAGTGACAGGATAGTTCTGAGATATGTGTGATAGTTATAATAGTGACAGGATAGTTCTTAGATATGTGTGGTAGTTATAATAGTGACAGGATAGTTCTGAGATATGTGTGATAGTTATAATAGTGACAGGATGGGGGAAAGAGCATGATATCTCCTGGCAGTACATTCAAGTCCATTCCCAATCACAGACCAGTCCATTCAAGACCGTACCCAATCACAGACAATTGAACAATCACAGACCATACCCTATCACAGACCGTACCCAATCACAGACAATTGAACAATCACAGACCATACCCTATTACAGACCATACCCTATCACAGACCGTACCCAATCACAGACAATTGAACAATCACAGACCATACCCTATCACAGACCGTACCCAATCACAGACAATTGAACAATCACAGACCATACCCTATTACAGACCATACCCGATCACAGACCATACCCTATCACAGACCATACCCTATCACAGACCATACCCTATCACAGACCATACCCTATCACAGACCATACCCTATCACAGACCATACCCTATCACAGACCATACCCTATCACAGACCATACCCTATCACAGACCATACCCTATCACAGACCATACCCTATCACAGACCATACCCTATCACAGACCATACCCTATCACAGACCATACCCTATCACAGACCATACCCTATCACAGACCATACCCTATCACAGACGATTGAACAATCAGAGACACTAAAGCAAAATTACACTAAAGTACTAATAAACAATCGCAGAGGTTTTCACTGTGCACTTTGCAGTATCTGTCACATGCGCCGAATACAACAGGTGTAGTAGACCTTACAGTGAAATGCTGAATATAACAGGTGTAGTAGACCTTACAGTGAAATGGTGAATACAACAGGTGTATGTAGACCTTACAGTGAAATGCTGAATACAACAGGTGTAGTAGACCTTACAGTGAAATGCTGAATACAACAGGTGTAGTAGACCTTACAGTGAAATGCTGAATACAACAGGTGTAGTAGACCTTACAGTGAAATGCTGAATACAACAGGTGTAGTAGACCTTACAGTGAAATGCTGAATACAACAGGTGTAGTAGACCTTACAGTGAAATGCTGAATACAACAGGTGTAGTAGACCTTACAGTGAAATGCTGAATACAACAGGTGTAGTAGACCTTACAGTGAAATGATGAATACAACAGGTGTAGTAGACCTTACAGTGAAATGCTGAATACAACAGGTGTAGTAGACCTTACAGTGAAATGCTGAATACAACAGGTGTAGTAGACCTTACAGTGAAATGCTGAATACAACAGGTGTATTAGACCTTACAGTGAAATGCTGAATACAACAGGTGTAGGTAGACCTTACAGTGAAATGCTGAATACAACAGGTGTCGGTAGACCTTACCGTGAAATGCTGAATACAACAGGTGTCGGTAGACCTTACAGTGAAATGCTGAATACAACAGGTGTAGTAGACCTTATAGTGAAATGCTGAATACAACAGGTGTAGTAGACCTTACAGTGAAATGCTGAATACAACAGGTGTAGTAGACCTTACAGTGAAATGCTGAATACAACAGGTGTAGTAGACCTTACAGTGAAATGCTGAATACAACAGGTGTAGTAGACCTTACAGTGAAATGCTGAATACAACAGGTGTAGTAGACCTTACAGTGAAATGCTGAATACAACAGGTGTAGTAGACCTTACAGTGAAATGATGAATACAACAGGTGTATTAGACCTTACAGTGAAATGCTGAATACAACAAGTGTAGGTAGACCTTACAGTGAAATGCTGAATACAACAGGTGTCGGTAGACCTTACCGTGAAATGCTGAATACAACAGGTGTCGGTAGACCTTACAGTGAAATGCTGAATACAACAGGTGTAGTAGACCTTAAAGTGAAATGCTGAATACAACAGGTGTAGTAGACCTTACAGTGAAATGCTGAATACAACAGGTGTAGGTAGACCTTACAGTGAAATGCTGAATACAACAGGTGTCGGTAGACCTTACAGTGAAATGATGAATACAACAGGTGTAGTAGACCTTACAGTGAAATGCTGAATACAACAGGTGTAGGTAGACCTTACAGTGAAATGCTGAATACAACAGGTGTCGGTAGACCTTACAGTGAAATGATGAATACAACAGGTGTAGTAGACCTTAAAGTGAAATGCTGAATACAACAGGTGTAGGTCGACCTTACAGTGAAATGCTGAATACAACAGGTGTAGTAGACCTTACAGTGAAATGATGAATACAACAGGTGTAGTAGACCTTACAGTGAAATGCTGAATACAACAGGTGTAGTAGACCTTACAGTGAAATGATGAATACAACAGGTGTAGTAGACCTTACAGTGAAATGCTGAATACAACAGGTGTAGTAGACCTTACAGTGAAATGCTGAATACAACAGGTGTAGTAGACCTTACAGTGAAATGCTGAATACAACAGGTGTAGGTAGACCTTACAGTGAAATGCTGAATACAACAGGTGTCGGTAGACCTTACAGTGAAATGATGAATACAACAGGTGTAGTAGACCTTAAAGTGAAATGCTGAATACAACAGGTGTGAGGTAGACCTTACAGTGAA